>NW_025215358.1:0-12186 GCF_004010195.1 Chiloscyllium plagiosum
GGGCACCTATCGTCATGGTAACCATAGCTTAATTCAGCCCGAAACATAAAGCAGGATGAACTTGGCGAACACAGCATTCACTGCAAGGTAACAGTGCCAATTTTAACTGAGATTTAGAGACGAATATGGTCAGGGGGTGGTTGGGGGGAAGCAGAATTGTCAGGCTCACAGTGAGATTAGGAGGGAGAAAGTGAGGGCTGCAGATGCTGGAGGTCAGAGTGGAGAGCGTGGTGCTGGAAAAGCTCAGCAGGTCAGGCAGCATCCGAGGAGCAGGAGAATCAACATTTCAAGCATAAACCCTACATCAGGAATGAGGCTTGTGGGCCAAGGGGGCTGAGAGATAAATGGGAGGGATGTGGGGCTGAGGGAAGGTAGCTCGGAATGCGATAGGTAGATGCGGGTGGAGGGTGATGGCGATAGGTCAGAGAGGAGGGTGGAGCCGATAGATGGGAAGGAAGATAGGCAGGTAGGACAGTTCTGAGTTGGAAGGTTTGGGGGGGGAGGGGAAATGAGGAAACTGGTGAAATCCACATTGATGCCGTGAGGTGGGTTGGTCCCAAGGCAGAAGATGAAGCGTTCTTCCTCCAGGTGTCAGGTGGTTAGGGTTTGGCGGTGGAGGAGCCCAGGACGTGCGTGGAAGTGCAGGTAAATCTCTGTCAGATGTGGAAGGCTCCTTTAGGGCCTTTGTCAAAGGTGTGGGCCCAGGTTTAGCAATCAAACAAGAGAAAATGCTAGAAAATCTCAGCAAGTCTTGCAGCATCTGTAAGGAGAGAAAAGAGCTGACGTTTCGAGTCTAACTGACCCTTTGTCAAAGCTCTGACAAAGGGCCAGTTAGACTCGAAATGTCAGCTCTTTTCTCTCCTTACAGATGCTGCCAGACTTGCTGAGATTTTCCAGCATCTTTTCTTTTTTGGTTTCAGATTCTAGCATCCGCAGTAATTTGCTTTTATCCAGGTTTAGCAATTCCTGTAGTCGCAGGGGAAGGTGGGTTGGCGTGGAGCTAACAAGGGAGTCATGGAGGGACTGGTCTCTACGGAAAGTGGATGGGGTGGCAAAGGGAAATATATCTCCATTGCCACAGCCTCACCACCCAACACCTAGAGGAAAAACACCCCAGCTTCCACCTTGGGACTCTCCAACAACATGGGATCAATGTGGATTTCATCAGTTTCCTCCCCCCACTTTATCCCAGATCCAATCCTCCCTCTTGATCTGTCCTACCTGTCCATTTTTCTTCCCAATCATCACTTCATTGACCTATCACATCCCCAGTTACCTTCCCCACAGCCCACAACCCCTTCCATTTATTTCCCAGCCCCCTTGGGCACCCTTTCATTCCTGATGAAGGGCTTATGCTTGAAATGTCGATTCTCCTGCTCCTCAGATGCTGCCTGACCGTCTTTGTTTCTCCCGCACCACGCTCTCATCTGCTGTCCTCACCTTCCTGCTTTAGAAGGAAACCCACACAGACACAGGGAGAATGTGCAAACACAGACAGTCGCCCGAGGCAGCGGTGCCAACCACTGAGCTACTGTGCTGCCCTTAAGCACACAAGGGCCAAAGGTTACCTGAACCTCTACCTGTCAGAGGGAAAGACTAGTTCCAGTGTGGCAGGAGGGAACACAGAGGAACTGGAAGAGACCTCACTAGGAAATGAGTTGTGGTGACCAAATGACTGGTGGTGGAGAGCCTCATTCACTGACTTGTGCTTGGGGCTCGGGTGACTGTCTGTGTAGGGTTTGCACATTCTCCCCGTGTCTGCGTGGGTTTCCTCTGGGTGCTCCAGTTTCTTCCCACAATCCAAAGGTGTGCAGGTTGGGTGAATTGGCCATGCTAAATTGCTCAGTGTGTAGGTTAGGGTCATCAGTCAGGGATAAATATAGGGTAGGGGAATGGGTCTGGGTGAGTTACTCTTTGGAGGGTTGGTGTGGACTTGTTGGGCTGAAGGGCCTGTTGCCTCACTGTAGGGATTCCATGAAAAGCAATGCCCTTAGCTTTGAATTCTTCAGGGTACCTTTGCGAGTGAGCCACCCAGCTGTAGACAGTGGTTACCAAATTCAGCCATGAAGGGTTCAAATATCACTCCTGTCAGAGCGCTGCCAGCTTCTGTATGGCACAGAGTACCTTCCCTGGGCCACGTGAGTCTACACACGTGAGGCCTGACCTGAAACATTGACCCTGCTGATCCTGCTTGACCCGCTGTGCATTTTCCAGCTCCACACGTTATCGAGTCTACTCAAGCTGCAGACTGAAAACACCGAACAAACTCGCGTCAATCCCAGTGTGGAAAAGGTGGACTGGTTGTTGAAGGGATTGAAACCACCTCCCCCTTTACTCCACACCTCCCTGCCCTCCCTCACTGAGCCCACATGTCCCATTCTTATTGGGTATTCACAGTTTAGACGTCAGGGCGGGCACATGGTGGAGTCCAGTTTGGGCCGGTTCGGTACCAGGTGGCATCGGTGGCGCCCGCATTGGTGCGTTCCATCAAGGACTTGGTGCCAAGGGTGTCACTGCTGGTGGGATGGCGCCAAAAGTGGGCAACGTTCGCTCTGGCAGTGGAGAGGGCCCAGAGAAGGGGACTCGTGTCTGGCCATCAGGTCCATGGCCCATTGCCGGAGCACTTAACAGGAAGGACTGTAAAGATGGACACTTTCGTTATTGCTTCATTTATTTTCTGCCTTTACATTCCATGCCATGGTTTATTTTCCTGCATTCTAAGATGGCCGCCAGAGAGTGGTGACACTTTTCACTGTAACAAGATAAACGTGACAATAAATAAGTCAAACCTGTCAAGGATATTATGGCAAGTCATCACTTAGGCACATGGGCAGACCCCACTTAATCATGTATTGGCCCTTATATTCACATTGCCATTGCACAGTGTTTAAACCCCCATGTATTCTGAATAGCTAGGCTTGTGGTTAGCACTGCTACCTTACAGCACCAGGGACCCGGGTTCAATTGCAGCCTCGGGCGACTGTCTGTGTGGAGTTTGCACATTCCCCCCGCGTCTGTGTGGGTTTCCTCCAATAATCTTCTAGGAGAAAGTGAGGACTGGAGATCAGAGCTGGTAAAGCAGAGCAGGAGAATTGACATTTTGGGAATCAGCCCTCCCTGAAGAAGGGCTCATGCCTGAAACATTGATTATGCTGCCTGACCTGCTGCGTTTTTCCAGCAACACATTTTCAGCTCTTTCCTCCAATAATCCAAAGACTAGGTGAATTGCCATGTCCATAGTGTTAGGTGCATTAGTCAGAGGGAAATGTGAAGTGATTGGAAGGGGAATATGTTTGGGTTGGATACTCTTTGGAGGGTCAGTGCGGACCTGATCGGCCGAATGGCCTGTTTCCATACTGTAGGGATTCTATGAGTAGTCACTCTGTAACTACACTCTTGAGCTTGAGGTGGCTCAGGGGCGCCTTCATGTGGGAGTGACTGGAATCACAGCATGACAATGTTACATTCACAAGTATCATTAGGACAGGGATGGACATGGATGAGATAGTACACTCAGATATATATTCAACACAATGAGATTTGGGGTGGGCTGGCTAGATGGATACAAAACTGGCTTTGTCGCAGAAGACAGAGGTTGGAGGTGGAAGGGTGTCTTTCAGAATGGAGACCGGTAACTATGATGTTCCACAGGAATCAGTCTTCGGATCTCTGTTGTTTGTAATATATATATATATATATATATACGTGATCTGGAGGAAACTATGGGTGGTCTGGTTAGTAAATTTGCAGATGACATGAAGATTTGTGGAGTTAGTGCTGGTGATTGTGAAAGGATACAACAGACTAGAGATAGATTGGTGACATGGACACAGAAATAGCAGATGGAGTTTAATCCAGACAAATGCGAGGTGATGCATTTTGGAGGATCAAAGTTAGATGTGAATTATTCTGTAAATGGCAGAACCCTATGGAATATAACATGCAGATGGATCTGGGTGTGCAGGTCCACAGTTCCCACACAGTTGGCCCCGGTGATTAAGAAGGCATACGGCATGCTTACCTTCATTGGTGGGTGCATGGAGTACAAGAGTTGGCAAATCCTATTGCAGCTAAATATAACCTTTGTGAGGCTGCATTTGGAGTATTGTGCGCAGCTTTGGTCACCACACTACCAAACAGACGTGGAAGCTTTGGAGAGGGTTCAGAGACGGTTCACCAGGGTGTTACCTGGTCTCGAGAGCATTGACTATGAGGAAAGGTTAAAGAGACGAGGATTATTTTCACTGGAAAAACGGTGGCTGAGAGGAGGCCTGATACAGGTCAACAACATTACGGGAGACAGAGATAGGGTGGACAGTCAGAGACTTTCTCCCAGGGTTGAAACCACAGCCCCTCCGCTCCCAAGGGGGCACAGATTCAAGGTGTGAGGGGGAATGTTTAAGGGCCAGAAGGGATGGTGGAAGCAGGCACATTGGCAACATTTAAGAGGCATCTGGATGGTTACATGAATAGGGAGGGAATAGAGGGATACAGACCGAATGGGAGCAGAAGGTTGATTTTGAGTTTAGTTAGGGCATGATGATCAGCACAGGCTTGGAGGGCCGAAGGGCCTGTTCCTGTGCTGTACTTCTCCTTCGTTCTTTAAGGGTTTTTGTGGTACGTATTGATTGCTAATCTGTGGAGACCAAGTAGAGTTAAAGGGACTAGAAGGAAGATACAGCTCAGTAAGATGCCGAAAGAGAGTTTGAGTCCTACTCTGAAGGGTCCAGCATTGAAATGTGAATTAGGAAGCGTGCATAACCAGACAGGAGAGCTCCGTTAGGAAGCATGCATAACCAGACAGGAGAGCTCCATTAGGAAGCATGCATAACCAGACAGGAGAGCTCCATTAGGAAGCGTGCATAACCAGACAGGAGAGCTCCATTAGGAAGCGTGCATAACCAGACAGGAGAGCTCCGTTAGGAAGCGTGCATAACCAGACAGGAGAGCTCCGTTAGGAAGCGTGCATAACCAGACAGGAGAGCTCCATTAGGAAGCGTGCATAACCAGACAGGAGAGCTCCGTTAGGAAGCGTGCATAACCAGACAGGAGAGCTCCATTAGGAAGTTCCCAGTGAGGACACTTAGAAACAAACCAAAGTTAATTTTCTTTCCATTTAAACAAAGCTTATGGCAAATAAAGATGGACATAAACAATTACATAGGAACAGCAGGAGGCCATTCAGTTCCTCGAGCCTGTTCCACCATTCAACAAGATCATGGCCCATTTGTGGCCTAACTCCACATGCCTGCCTTTGGCCCACATCTCCTAACATCTTTGCTCAAGAAAAACTATCTCAGATTTAACATTAACAACTGATCCAGCATCCACGCCCATTTGTGGAAGAGAGTTCCAAACCTCTACCATGACTTGTGTGTGCAGAAATGCTTCTAAATTCCAGAGGATACAGGCCTCATTTGTATAATGTCTTCTCATAACTTAACCCCTAAAGTCCAGCTATCATTCTTGTAAACCAGCATTGAACTCCCTCCGATGTCAATCTAACCTGACAGTGCCCAGATTTGCTCACAGTATGCCAAGTGAGGTCTAAGAGAAGAGTGTGGGGCTGGATATGCACAGCGGGTCAGGCAGCATCCGAGGAGCAGGAGAGTCAACATTTTGGGTATAAGTCCTTCATCAGGAACGCCGATTCTCCTGCCCCTCGGATGCTGCCTGACCTGCTGTGTTTTTCCAGCACCACACTCTCGACTCTGATCTCCAGCATCTGCAGCTCTCACTTTCTCCAAGTGAGGTCTAACCCAGGTTTTTTGTAACTGAGGCATTAATGCTGCATCCTTGTGCTCCAGTAATCTCGATATAAAGCATTCCATTAGCCGCCTTCATTATTTTCTGTACCTGCTTGTGACATATCAAACATCTATGCACCTGAACCCCTACACCTTAGAGTAATACAGTGATACAGCATGGAAACAGGCCCTTCAATCCAACTCGTTCACATCAACCATGTTTCCAAACTAATCTAGTCCCACTTGCCTGTGTTTCACCCCATATCTCTCTAAACCTTTCCTATTCATGTATGTCTTTTAAATGTTGCATCTTGCATCCTGCATCTTCCTCTGGCAGTTTGTTCCACACACGCACCGCCTTCTGTGTGAAAAAGGCACCCCTCAGGTCCCTTTTAAATCTTTCTCCTCTCACCTTAGAAATTACGCCACCTAGTCTTGAACTCCCCTAGCCTAGGGAAAAGACCTTTCCTATTCACCTTATCTATGCCCTCATGACTTTATAAACCTCTATAAGGTCACCCATCAACCTCCCGTGCTCCGTGAAAAACATCCCAGTCTCTCCTTATAACTCAAGCCCTCCAGTCCCAGTAACATCCTCGTAAACCTCTTCTGAACCCTCTCCAATTTAATAATATCCTTCCTATAGCAGGGCGACCAGATCTGTACACTGTACTGTAGAAATAGCCTCACCGACGTCCTGTACATCTGCAGTGTGATGTCCCAACTCATACTCAATGGTCTGAGCAATGTGCTAAACGCCTTCTTAACCATCATGTGTCCCTGTGACGCAACTTTCAAAGAGCTATGTATCAGAATCCCTGTGTCTCTTCCTGTTCTACAACACTACCCACACCTCTACCATTAATTGTAAAAATCCTGCCTTGGTTTGGTTTAGCAACCTGCAATACCTCACATTAATCCAAATTGAACTCCATTTGCCACTCCTCAGCTGTGAGAAACAAAAGCTCACTCACTTTAATGATTTCAGTCCGAGACCAAATATCTGAAACAGAGTTGTTTATTTGTACACTTGCAAGTGGGTGCCATGTTTAATTGCCAGGTAAGGCAATGACAAATGCACAGTAAACCCCAACAAACTCTCGCAATTTATACAGTTTTTTCCCATATGTTTTCCTTATTCCATTGTTTGTTCCCTGCTTCGCTTACATCACTCATTTCCTTAAGACTGATCCCACAACTTCTGTTTATCCGGCCTTGTCAGTGACAAATGTCTATCTCTGCTCCCATAAGGGTGTTTGACGTCATCCCATCCTTTGCTTACCATTATCTGCTCCCTCCATCTGCGCTGCCCCTCACAGCATCTTATCACTAAGCCCTTTTAATTGGGGTTTGTTCCTGTGTCTCTGTACAAGTGGGGAAACAGATGTTTTTCCTGTTTGCCCGTACATCCACCATTGTTCTGTAATCATGTCTCATGCTAACATATCATTTTCTTTAACGGATTATATGTTTCCTCATTTTTGCTAAGTCACCTCTCGTCCGAAACAATTCCACTTAATGTAAATTCATTTACTCTGTATCAGAACTTATAATTGCAGAAATAACATTAATTCACCTATATCCCACATCAGCCCATTGACCTAATTGGTCAAGGTTCCTTTGTAATCTTAGATAACCTTCTTCTCTGTCAACTGTACCCCAACTTGCCCCAATTCTGTGGGTTTCTACCTTAGTGAACAGCATCTTATGTGGGATGTTAGCAAATACCTTCTTGGAAGTCCATATAAACAACACTCATAGACATTCCCTTTAGTCACCCCTTCAAAAAAATTCTATGAGGTTTGTCAGGCATGACCAATGTATCCATGAAGTCTCGACCTGATTAACTGAAAATTTTCAAGCTGTACAGTCCCCTCATCCTTGAGTCTCCACCACAGATTTTAGGCTAACTGGTCTGTAACTCCCTGGGTTTCCTCCTTCACCCCACCTAAAAGGTGGAGTGGCGAGTCACTCAGTCGATAGTTGCTGGCGATTTTGTCAAAGGTCCTTGACATGGTCTGTCAGCCACTTCAACCAAGAGGTAACTGAGTCCCACAGCCATAGTTGAGGCTCTACACTGAAATGATGTGCATGTACCTTTAAGAAGGCACATCTTAGACTGCTAAGGCATTATGGGATGATTCATGGCTGTGCATATGCTGTTTATATAGGCAGCAGTCCAGGCCAGACACTCCCAGTTAACAACCTTCGTATACAGACTTACCTCCAGATAACAAACTCATTTATTGTTTTACCGATTGCCCGCTCTGCAATCAACGTGTTTGCTTCAAACAGAAGAATGTAATCCCCAATCCCACAGCCAGCTCTATTTGAAAACAGGCTGCAGAGCTCATCCCCATTACTTCGAATCATAGAACCCCTACAGTGTGCAAGCAGGGCCATTCAGCCCATTGGGTCCACACCGACCCCCTGAAGAGCAGCCCACCCCTTTACCCTACCCCTCTAACCTAATCTTGGGTGACGTCATGATGGTGATGGAGAATGGCGACTTTGTACACTTTTCACTGTACATATGTGTATTATATGTGGCATGGTGTCTCAGTGGTTAGCACTGCTGCTTCATGGCGCCAGGGCCCACGTTCTATCCCAGCCTTGGGCGACTGTCTGTGTAGAGTTTGCACATTCTCCCAGTGTCTGGATGGGTTTCCTCCGGGTGCTCCGGTTTCCTCCCTAGTCCAAAGATGCGCAGGTCAGATGGATTGGCCACGCTAAATGGCCATGGATGTGCAGGCCAGGAGGATTAGTCATGGGAAATACAGGCTTATAGGAGAGAGGGAGTGGATCTCGGTGGGATACTCTTCAGAGGGTTGGTGTGGACTTGATGGACTGAATGGCCTGCTTCTATGATTCTACATGACAATAAAATCTAATTCTAATGATTAGCAAAATTATATTATCGCTGAGTTTGTTTAATGTCTGAGTCGATAAAGTGAGGAACTGGAAAAAGCACAGCAGGTCAGGTAGCATCTGAGGAACAAGAAAGTCGATGTTTCAGGCTTGACCCTTCATCAGGACTGGGGAGAGAAAAGGGGACTGAGAAATAAATAGGGGAAGGGTGGTGGGGCTGGGGGAAAGGTAGATGGGATGGCATTCAGTGGGTAAAGGTAGGAGGTGATTGTGATAGGGCAGTAGGAAGTGTGGACTGGCTAGGTGAGAAGTCAAGAAGGCAGAGCCGAGTTCAAAGATTGGTTCAAAGGTGGGCTGGGGAGATTTGGAATCTGACGAATTCAATGTTGAGGCTGTGTGGTTGTACGCTCCTGAGGTGGAAGATGAGGTGTTCTTCCTCCAGTTTGCGGGTGACCTTGTTTAGGTGATAGAGGAGGCCCAGAATGGGCATGTCATGGGGGGAGTAGGAGGGGGAGTTGAAGTCTGGGACAAGCAACAATGCAAGGTGGCTGAGCAGAGGCTGATAGCCAAGTTTGGTACTCATGAGGATGGCCTCAACCGGAACCCTGGGTTCATGTCACACTACAGGTGACCCCACTGCACTACACACACACACACAGACACACGCACACACACACCCCTACATACTCATGCAGACCCTCCCTCATACACAAGCTCTCTCTTGTATACACACACACACGCACCTCCCGCCCACTCACACCTATGCACGCACCCTCACACAGGCTTATATCCCACCACACTTACATACATACACCTTCTTTTACATGCACTCCCAACCACACGCACACACTCACATGTACACACTCACTTTGTCTCTCCTGCATGTGCACACATATAAGTTTATGGGGTGAATTTGTATTTGCAGAATTACAGTTTATTTTACTCAAAAACTGCATAAGTCCTTGCAAGATTCTATAAATCCCACTTTAGAAGTAGAACCAGTCTGACTCAACATTGGGATACAGACAGACTTTAACCTCACAGCTTTAATGCATTGTCTGAGCTGAGATGGCACCTATTGTGAGAAAAGCTGAAGCTATCTTGAGAATGTAACTTAAAAGGTGTTCTGGGGTTTACATGTTAAAGAACCGAAACTAGAATATCACATTCTAAAAGATGAAAAACCAAATCTAAAATTTGTTTAATACATCATTACAGTTCCATGACACTGTAACTCTTTTGCTATAAATTCTATGTCTTGTGGTCCTGTTCCACAACCACCTGATGAAGGAGCAGTGCCCCGAAAGCTAGTGCTTCCAAATAAACCTGTTGGACTATAACCTGGTGTTGTGTGATTTTTAACTTTGTCCACCCCAGTCCAACACCGGCATCTCCAAATCATTAATAATGTAACAAACAATGAGGAGGAATCAAAGTGCAAATTTTGAAATCTAATTAAGTTAAAAGCAAACAAAGTAAATTCATTGTTTTTGAATATCATAATTTATGATTTTTGGCATATGCTTCATGATTATGGGATTAACATAATTTTGAAAGAAATTAACTTGTTAGGTAAAATCTGGATAGAAGAAATACTTCAAATAGAAACATTTTGATGTGTTAATTACTTCAGAACAACGCTTTCTGCTTATCTTTCAAATCTTTTTTTAAACTTCTATCCCTTTATTTTCAGGATGCAAGCTGGGTAGATCTACTTGTGGTTACATTTTGGTGGTACAAATTCTGTGTCTTATGATCCTGCTCCACCTCTACCTGATATCAGAAGGAGCAGCACTCTGAAATATAAGTCCCTTAGATTTTTACTTCAAGGTGTTTTTGAGATTGCTGTTTTGCTGAATGTATATAATTTGAATTTATGTGGATTCTGCTGTAATCCTTTGGACTGTTTGCAACTTGTATTATTAAAAAGGTAGAATTCTTCTAACCAAAATGTCAGTGTTATGTGATTTTTAACTTTGTCCACCCCAGTCCAACACCAGCACCTCCACATCACTTATAATCAGGGCAGAGGTCAATACGTGTACGGATGTGGAAGGAAATCATTGTTAAAAAAACACATAACACCAGGTTATAGTCCATCAGGTTTATTTGGAAGCACTAGCTTTTGGAGCAGGCAGAAGTGAGGACTGCAGATGCTGGAAATCAGAGTCCAGATTAGAGTGCTGCTCCTTATTCAGAAAGAAACTATAGATATCTAGAAAGTACCAACAGGTGGAAATGAGGTAGAAGATTAGGTATGATCTTGTTAACTAATAGAGCAGGTACCAAGGGCAGCACCGCCTTCTGCAGCACCAATGCAGCAATGCTCTCACCAATATTCACCCCAATGCAGCATTGCCCAAGCCAGGTCCAATGCAGCATTGCCCAAGCCAGGTCCAATGCAGCATTGCCCAAGCCAGGTCCAATGCAGCATTGCCCAAGCCAGGTCCAATGCAGCATTGCCCAAGCCAGGTCCAATGCAGCATTGCCCAAGCCAGGTCCAATGCAGCATTGCCCAAGCCAGGTCCAATGCAGCATTGCCCAAGCCAGGTCCAATGCAGCATTGCCCAAGCCAGGTCCAATGCAGCATTGCCCAAGCCAGGTCCAATGCAGCATTGCCCAAGCCAGGTCCAATGTCTGCAGCACCAATGCAGCAATGCTCTCACCAATATCCACCCCAATGCAGCATTGCCCAAGGCAGCACCAATGCAGCAATGCTCTCACCAATATCCACCCCAATGCAGCATTGCCCAAGCCAGGTCCAATGCAGCATTGCCCAAGCCAGGTCCAATGCAGCAATGCTCTCACCAATATCCACCCCAATGCAGCATTGCCCACTGTGGGGTTGGGTCAACCCCTTTAGAGAGGGAGGTTCACACAACACTGGCTGCGGAGCAGAGTGGCCTCGCGCCTGCGCCCTCGGCACCACCTCCCCTCGCTCCCGTTGGGCGTGGGACGGCTGCCATGGCAACCGCACAGGTCGGGGGAACGGGGACGGAACTCCGCCCCCTCAGTGAGGCCGCGCCTGCGCTGACGGCCCCGCCCCGTCCCGCCGGGGAACCAGTGCGCCTGCGCGCTCCGGCGGCGGCCCCGCCCTCCCGGAAGGGGGTGGAAAAAATCCGCAGGTTTCTAAAATTAGAAGCTGACGTCACCGTTAAATAGCCGGGGCCCGGGCGTGGCCGCAGTGCGCATGCTCGACTGCGGCAACGCGGGGCATTGTGGGTAAGGAAGGGTGGGAGCGGGCGGTTGGAGCAGGGGGAGGGGCAGCGGCGCCACACACGGACACACACAGAGACAGAGAGAGACAGTTGGCGGCGGCGGGACGGCACCGTCTCCTCACGGCAACAGCGGCATCCTTTACCCCCTTTCCCCCCTCCCCCCAGCCCCAGGCCCAGGCCGAGCGTGTGTACTCGCGGAGATGGTAGACCGAGAGCAGCTGGTGCAGCGGGCCAGGCTGGCCGAGCAGGCTGAGCGCTACGATGACATGGCGGCGGCCATGAAGGCGGTGAGTGTGAACACCCCCTCCCCCCTCACCCCCCCACTCTCCAACCCCCTCCCCGCCCCCCCACTC
>NW_025215358.1:14703-32665 GCF_004010195.1 Chiloscyllium plagiosum
CTCCCTCCCCCCCCCATGTATATTCTTAACCATTCTCCATGTGTGGGTGCCACAGACCTGACTTCCTGTCACACTAACCCAGGGGTGGTGGGGGGTGGATGGGGAACAACTCAGTTAGGTGTGGTCTCCATCATTGCTGCTCCCCCTCCACCCCCACTCCAGAGGAGGTGTATCTTTCCTCAGACTGTACCAAAAATCATTATCTGCTGCATGAACACCCCTGCCATGAATTTAGCTAAATAATTTTATTCAAGTCGGTTTATTTCGTTGGATAGCAAAAGATGGAGAAAGCATTGTATTTGCTGATTGTGATGGTGAGATGTGTAAGGTGAAAGGTGGCACTCTGAAAGAGCCAGTGCATGATGGTCGAGGATTGACTGGTGCATGCAGTAGAGGTAATTCAGGCAGTGTTAAGGTCTGGGGTATTGTTGGCTCCTGATTCTGATAACTATTTCCCAGTTGTCCTTTGTGTGCAGTTTATTAGATTTGATGCAAAACAGTTGAAATGACTGACGGACCACTGCTGGTTTTATCTTTGAGTGGACTGGTTTGTTTGCTTCGTTGTACCATTTTTTAGTGGGGAAGAAATTAAATTTTACTGAGGGAAGTGAGTTGATGGGTGTGCATGAATGGTATAATAATGAGCTCTAGCCTGGGAAGTGTTGAGGGATTACTTATGGATTTTGTTTTGAGGTGGACACTTTGTGGCTTGATGGAAGGTTTTCCAGCTGTGGACTGTTGGAATTCTGGCAATGGATAGGGCTGGGAATCCTTTGGGTGAAGGTGAACATGGAGGCTGTGATTGCTTTGAAACTGTGGGGACAATGAAAGAATCTTGGAGTACAGTTAGTGGAACCCAGTGTGTATAAGGACACTTGCAAGAATTTTGTTGAATGTATCTATTTGCATCTTGCATTCTCAGTGTCTGAATATGTTAAGTTTGCATGGGCTTTAAAGGGAGAATTGTCAGTGGCACCCCTGCTGTGGGTGAGAGGCTCTGTCATTCTGGGTGGTTTTTCACTGTAGGAATGTGGGTGAGCTGGCAGATCAGGATAGATGGTATTATGGGATGCAGGAGAGCAACAGCTGTCAGCGCAAGGTTCCACTGGGACTGCATGTTCGCTGGAAATCATGCAGCAGATGTAGCTAGGTCATGTTTATTTGAACATTGCACCAGAGTAGCTGCAGTGAAGCATTTCATGCCTTCGAGGAATTGGAGTGGGCCTGAGAAAATCAAAATGGTTTCTCCTCCAGGTCTGCTCAGGAGAGGTGTTTTTAGAAAAAAATGCCATTTCCAGTAAGCTGCACCTGGCTTTTATCAATTTGGATTCTTTTGTAATAAGAATTGCTTAAAATGGGTCATGGGTGTTGCTGGCTGGTCCAGTATATCTTGCCCAGAGGGCAGTTAGAAGTCAGCAGTGTTACTGCAGGTCTGGAGTGACATGCAGCCAGATAGGCAGGGAGGACAGGTTTCTTTCTCTAAAAGGCTTTAGTGAACCAGATGGGTTTTTATGACTACCAATGATTGCTTTTTGTCTAGTTTTTTTATTCAAGTTTTCTTACTGAATTTTAATTAATTTTAAATGAATTTTAATTATCTGCCATGGTGGGATCTGGGGGCATGTCTGTGGCAGGTTAGCTTGGTGCTTTGGTTGCTAGTCTGGTGACATAGCTACTTTGCCACTACAATTTTCACTTCAAGCGTTGAATTGGCAATCGGGATGACCTTACCCACTTGCTCCATAAGGACATGCATCTCTGGCTTGGGCAGGTTGGGAATGAGACATGTTGGTTGTTTGCCTCACCTGTTGTGGTGCTGCACTGATCTATGTAGATCCTCACTACCCTCACTAAACAAACTAGTATGTGTCCGTTCTAAATAGTGGGTATATTGTTTGTACCGTTTGAGGCTGCATGTGGTCTGACTGTGTCTTCATTACAAATATGATTGCATCTGGGCAGTAAACAGATGCCTTGAGCTGATGAACACTTGTGATTGTGGCTTTGGTTTCAGTAAGTGGGGTGTGAATGATGCAGCAAACTAATTGTTGGGATAGTTCACCTGGCATTCCCACCCCGCCCCAAAGATAGGGGGAAAGAAGTGAAAAAATGGCTTTGCAAGGACAATTTTGGCATTTTGTTTAAGATAAAAGCAATGGAGGCAGATTTGGTATTCCCTTTCAAAAGGGATGTAATGAATATTTGAAAAGATAAGCATGTGACTCAAGCTGTTGCGGAGGTGTGCAAAGGCTGAAAGGTTGCTGTTTGATTCTAATTGCTGTGACCCCAGGCAAGGTTCTTGCTTTAAATCCACAGTCAGTGCTGTGGGCCATCTGTGTTTTTCTGTAGAGGGGACAGGGAGAATAATAGGATCAGTTACAGTGGGCCAGCTTGCTGCCCTGTGGCTGAGGGAGCAGTATTGACAGCATTACAGTTGAAACACCTGCTAAGCCAGCCACGATGAGCTCAAGAGACAGAGCCTGGAAATAGTGATGTTCCTCGTGTATTTTTCTGTTGCATTGGTGGGACTGTCGGCTCAGCACTGCTTTGCCCAGCAGCTTGTGGGAAGAGCAGGCCAACTGCTGTTTGTCTATCTTCCAGCCGTCTGGGTGTTGAATTTCCTTGGCAGTTTGCGCAGTAGTCATATATGTCTCATTAGCTAACATCTCCAGTGCTGATGAACATTAAAAGGACATGGCTCAAGGTACAGTGTGTCGCAGTTACTAATAATAAATCCCCCTTTTCTCCCTCCCCGCCCCTTTTGAGGGCTGTAAGGATGTTCCAGCTATTTGTACTGATGTTAGACTTTGCCTTAGACCCGTTTAGGTATTTGATCACTAGTTGCTTTTGTATGATGTGGGTGTAGGGGTAGGCCATTTGACCCTTGAGTCTGTTCTGCCGTTCACTAAGATCATGGCTAATCTGATGGTCTTCAGTTCCACTGTCTTGTCCTTTCACCATAACCCTTGATTCCCTAATGGATTAATACTCCTCCCTGTCTCCAGCCTGGAATAGATTTGATGACCCAATCTCAACAGCGCTCTAAGTATTGCGCTAAATTCATTATGCCCTGAGAATGTTGCCTCAGGCTGCTGAGATGATTTGACAACTCCTGATTCCTTCCCACCCCCACCACCCAAACAATCGCTTTCTGACATTTGTGCTTCCTTTTTTCTATTCTCTACACTCAGCAGAACCCCCTCCCCATCCTTTCCAACATACCCCAGCTACCATTCTATCCCCAATTCTCAAATGTGCTAGCTGCTGCCTCCCATAACAAGGTTTGATGCCATTGAGTTAGTAATGTCTACACTCTGCTTGATATTCTTGTTTCTCTCCGGGATCCTAAGCTACTTGTGTAGATGGACTGGACTGGTTTCCCTCATACCTTGGTTGCAACCCAGACTGTCATAGGGAGAGTTACTCAATTGTCTGAGACATTGGCGCAGCTGGTACGAGGAAGTCTGTGTATGTGCGTTACGCACCTTGTGTGAAAGCTTTTAATGAATTCCTTTGAAAGTTCAACTAGATTGTTTCCTTGGAACTGACGCTGAACTTTCAACTTGCTCCTACTTAATTTCAAGCTCTGTTTGTTTGCATTGTTTTGCACTAATGTTTAGGGATAGCCTGAGTATAAAACCCCAACTCCTATACCGATCCTCTTTTCCCCAAACTGCACTGCCATTTGTCTTCTGTCATATAGTTACCCAGTGCAGTAATAGGATGTACACAATGAGCATGTACCGAATCATTGAATCCCTACTATGTGTAATCAGGCCGTTCGCCTCACACCAACCCTCTGAAGAGCATCCGGAATCCCTGATGAAGGGCTTATGCTCAAAACGTTGACTCTCCTGCTCCTCGGATACCACCTGACTGGCTGTGCATTTCCAGCGTCAGAGTATTCCTTATTGTCCAGTTAGCTGGCTCATGTTTACCAGTGATCAAAGGTCCTATTGATCTTGTCTCCAACTGGAAGATTCAAGGTAGTGCTATTGTGGAGAATTCTCAGCATTGTGGTATAAATACAGTGCAATGAGGCAGGGAGAAGTTGCACACTCTCCATGCATTACAGTGTTGGGAGGTGGTTGCAGACTTTATTCTCTTTTCCCCACCTCCCTTGCCATGGAGTGGTGAAAATGTGTTAACCAGTGTTCCTGCTCAGCAGTTAATTCCCACATGGTTGCTGAATTGTGACTAGTGTAAAAGTAGCTTATGAAATTATTTGAATTATTTTTATGTGGCATCAAGAAACAACTGAGTCGGTCAGGTAGCATGTTCTTCTAACAAAGATGATCCTTCTATAATGTGAGGTTTTGTTTGGTAACCAATGAGTAATTGTAGTGTGTCATAGTTCTAACAAATTAATCCCAAAGATGGGGTTTCTTTATAAAGGGTGAGAGCTTGTTTGGAGATAATGAGTCAGATGTCACATGATTGTCATGTACAGTTCATTTACCATGGCCAGTATTGCTTCTCTCACCAGGCAGTTATGTAAGAGCCCAATTTTTTTATTAAGAAAAGCTCGTCTATGGGGGGGGGGAAAGTGCCGTATAGAGGAAGGTATGCAGATAACATGAGGCCCAATACTTCCTGCCAGTATTTAATCACTTTAACTGTCCTGGTCCCCTCCTGGCATTTCTGAAACTGGGATCTGCCTGGGTCAGCTTTATCAAAGGGTTACGGTAAAGCACAGAGAACATCTGCCTCCTTTAGACTGGATTCCCTCCAGACCCGAAATAATACTGATCCCTGTTGTACAATTTAACTTGCGAAGCACCTAGTTTGCATTAAGGGATTTTGTGACACTGTGCAGTGTGTTCTATCACTGACAGTTCAATCGATTATCGTTCAGCAGTGAAAACCTGGACAGTTTCTCACTTGACCCCATTGTCCATGAGACAAATGACATTGTGCCGGCTAACTGCTCTCCCTTGTGTCCCTGATGTAAATTTTATTCACTGTTGGTTTTGCTGTTTGTAGGTAACTGAGCTGAATGAGCCCCTGTCCACTGAAGACCGGAACCTTCTTTCTGTGGCCTATAAGAATGTGGTAGGAGCCCGGAGATCATCCTGGCGAGTGATCAGTAGTATTGAGCAGAAGACCTGTGCTGACGGCAATGAGAAGAAGCTGGAGATGGTGCGGGCCTACCGTGAGAAGGTGGAGAAGGAGCTGGACACTGTGTGCAAAGATGTGCTGGATCTTCTCGACAAGTACCTCATAAAGAACTGCACCGAGACCCAAGTGGAGAGCAAAGTCTTTTACTTGAAAATGAAGGGCGACTACTACCGTTACCTGGCCGAGGTAGCCACTGGTGAAAAGAAGGCCAGTGTGGTGGTGAAGTCTGAGGCCTCCTACAAGGAGGCTTTCGATGTCAGCAAGGTTCAGATGCAGCCTACCCACCCTATCCGCCTAGGTCTGGCCCTCAACTTTTCAGTCTTCTACTATGAGATCCAGAATGCCCCAGAGCAGGCTTGTCAGCTGGCCAAGGCAGCCTTTGATGATGCCATCGCCGAACTGGACACTTTAAACGAGGACTCCTACAAGGACTCGACTCTCATCATGCAGTTACTACGAGACAACCTCACCCTCTGGACAAGTGATCAGCAAGACGACGAGGCAGGAGAAGGCAACAATTGAGTCTGTGCAGTCACTGCCGCCACCCCACCCCCACTCATCCCTTCTCCTCCTTCCCCGCCTCACCTAAATAAGCCCACACGCACACGTGCTATATACCCCAGTGCTGTTATCTACTGTACACACAGCTCCTCTAAAGCCGCTGTATGCCCGTCAGAGAAGGACAGCTCAACTCGATGCATCTTCATTGGCTGCATCGGTATTTAAGCCCCTTTGCTGTCGTCACACTTAAAAATCATGCAAAAAAATTAATTCTTTGAGCCATTTTGTTGCCAGTGGATCACTTTCAGATCAATTTGTTTTGGTCCCTTTTTAATGTTTGAGCAGTTTTTAAAATGAGCAATTGCCTCTTCACTCCACCCCCCGCCCCCCTTGAACGAAATGAGAAAGCATTTGGTGTTTTAAGCACTCTGAACCAAGATTAGAGTAAGCAAAGGTTATGACCTTTTCTCTTGACCAGTCGCTCCTGTGCATGTAGAGCCTACAGTATCCCTATTTAGTCCTGGAAGCTTGGTACTCAAACAACTAAAACAAATTAGTGGATCAGGAATTGACTGTATTGTGGAGTTTACATATAGTCTGCTCATTATAGCCAATGGAACCTTAATCATGAAGCAAATTGCTATAAAGCTGGGAGACTGGTTGTTTTGTGTTGCAGAATATTTTTATTTTGGCTGTTTAATTTATATGGAGCTCGATAATGTACACAGATCTTGGGTAATGCATTGCATCTGCTGAAATGTTTTGATACTTTTTGTTTTAAGAGCCGCATTTTTGGTCAGATGTCTGTCTGAGCCTCAATGGTTATGTTTTCTTTGTAAAAACATCCGCTTTACCAATCAGTTCAAGTTGATTGAGCTCACAAAACAGCATTTAAGAAAATAAAAACAAAATTGAAAACCCTTGGAATGCCAAACCTTAAATCATTGTTGGGTTGAATGGATGACAATAAATGCTACTTCAGGTGTATCATCAAATTGGCCCTCTTTCTTGTCTGCGTGTTGGTTATCATTGCATTTGATCGTGGAAAACATTGAACACCAAGTCACCTCATAGTTACACGTGGATTCTGGAGAGTGAAAGCAGGTCTGTTTGGCACAGGCTGTGTGCTTCTGTTTCTTGTTCCTATATTATAGCATCTGGCCTTCCCCACTTTTTACGGAAGAGAAAGCATTAACTCTGTGCCGCATACCTGCATTCTTACCCCCCCCCCCCACAAACACAATCAATACACTTCTTTATTCATATTAAGACATTGTTTCCTTTTATTAAGGAGTGTCTCCAGCTGTAGGAGGAGATCTCAATGTTACCATGATAACCCCAGCTAAATCCTGCTGTATCTGTCCAAACATAAATTTGATGTGGAGTTGCTGGTGTTGGACTGGGGTGGACAAAATGCAACGTCACATGATACCAGGTTCTAGTCCTGATTTTATTTAAAATCAAAGGCTGTCAGAGCACTGCTCATTTGTCAGGTAAAGGGGTGTAAATTGTCAGTGACTTCATTGCCATTCCACCTTGCCCACCCCCTTCACAAACTTAGCATTGTCCTCTTATTGTAGCTTGTGTTTGCTAGATTCCAAGCTTTGGTGAGCTTGAGATGAAGACTGATGGTTGTGGGCCTACAGGTGACTTCAGACCCACACCAATGTGGGTGGTTCCTTTCACCAACCACCCAGATAGTAATTGAGCAATTAATGGTGTCGTTTGTCAGTGACACCCTCATCCATGATGCAAGTTACTGTTTGATTCAGGACTTGGCACCATAAGCATCATTCTAATCCCAATGAAGTGGGAAGTTGCAGAACAGAAGGCCAGGTGCCTTTCCAGTCTAGCTACTCACAAATCCCACTCCTCTCAGCCCATCAAGAATATTTCTAGTTTTGGTTTGAAAGATGCTGTTTATTGAATCTGCTGTTCCAGTTCATCAAAACTCTTCAAATAATTTTCTCCTTCCCTTTGTTCCTGACCTCAATTTGCGTTCTGGGTACCAAACACTGAATATGTAAAGCAGCTTCACAGTTCATAGCAGCGTTACATTGCCAGGGTGCACAGGCACTTTCTCAGCGGCTGTACTATGCAGCATCTGTGGAATACTGAGCCAACTATACGGAGCATTTTCTGTTTCTCTTACTGTTTCCTGCTGTTTAACTGCCGAGTCTTTCTTAGATTAGAGTACTTAGTGTGGAAACAAGTCCACACCGACCCTCCGAAGAGCAACCCACCCAAACCCATTCCCCTGCATTTACCCCATCACCCAACACTACGGGCAATTTAGCACAGCAAATTCACCTGACCTGCACATTTTTGGACTGTGGGAGGAAACCGGAGCACCCAGAGGAAACCCACGCAGAGACGGGGAGGATGTGCAAACTCCACAGACAGTTGCCTGAGGTGGGAATTGAACCCGGGTCTCTGGCGCTGAGAGACAGCAGTGCTAACCACTGAGCCACCCACTTCCTGCTGAAGTCAAGGTTACAGTCCCATTCACAGGAGTAAGCCAGTTCTCCCAGTAACTTGCCCAACTCTCATCCCTTAACCAGCCTCACTGAGACTGATAACCTGGTCATGTCTCTTCCAAGGCCTTCTCAAATTTTGGCTGATTCGAATCCTGCCCTCATCCCACGTGGACCTGAACAATATTGACAGGAGCAGAGACTGCACCATGAGCTTAGTTTCTCACTAAGTGACCACACTTTGAAAGTATTACTAAAGTGTTCCAGTCTTGGGTGTGGGCCTTGAAGCTGCTCGCGCCAAGTGTCCCCATTTGGCCACTGTTGGGAACAGGGAAATAGGATCTCAAATGTAGCGTGAAGATCGGTATTTTCTGTTTGTGTTCCTTCCGTCCACGACAACTAAGCTGTGTGGATATTGGGAATCGAATATCTTTTGTTCCCCTGACAGCATTTTTTCGCCTTTTTTTAATGTGTATTTTTTTGTTCCTCCTGCAGCTCCTGTTTCCTGGGGTAGTGCACTAATTTAATGCTGAATTTCTGGTTTTTGTCACGTGGGCTGGGTTTTCCAGCAATCTGGTTGAGAGTGACTTTACATGCCGTTGGCTTCAAGCTGGTGGTCTCTGATCAACCTGCAGAGCAATTGCTATTGTACATCTGTGGAGCATGTGGGAATTGAACCCGGGGCAACGAGCCCTACCAGTCTGGGCTGCATACAACCCATGTTCAAGCATAAATGTTGACTTGACTCCCCCCCACTTCTTTTTACATCTGCCGTTACAGAATACAAGGGAGTGGTCCACTGTTTGCCAATGCAGGGGTAGTAATTACCTGCTCTTTATCTTTCTCCAATCTCAAATCCACAGCAAATATGGTAGTGATTCACATTGATTTAGGAACCTAGTGTGTGTCTATTTGCTTGTGTTTGTGCTCCTGTAGCAATCCGGGTCACCACAGTCCAGAAAGAGGCCATTCGGCCCATCACTTCCCACCCGTCCTCGTAACTGGCATAGGAATGTTAGCACATCAAATCTACCTCGCCTGCACGTCCCTAGGCACTGAGCAATTTAGCATAGCCAGTCCACCTGAACCTGCACATCTATGGATGTTGTGACGAAACCGGAGAACTTGGAGAAAACCCTCATGGGCATAGGGCGAAGGTGCAGACTCCACAGACAGTCACCCGAGGGTGGAATGGAACCTGGGTCCCTGGCGCTGTGAGGCAGCAGCGCTAACCGCTGAGCTCCCTTTGTTACTGAGAATAGTATGAGAAAATTTTGATCAGATGCCTAAGTTAATACTCTTGCCCCTTTCTACTGAGAGGGTTTAAAGGGATAATGTGAATTGGGTTTTGTCAGGATTGCAGGAGAAGGCTGATCCGACATTGAATTGTGAAATCTGGACAACCACTCCCTGGTTTTCAAGGTGTGTATTCCCACCCAACATTACAATGGTGATTGTGCTCTTGAGAGCCACCAAAATCAAACGGGGTATCCTGAGCCATTAATGTCTATAAAAACCATTTTGACAGACATAGAATGATATGTCACAGGATGCTTTTAATTCAAGTCTTTTTAGGTGCCATTCTTAACCTGAACACTGGTTTGTTCAAGATTTTGATGCCTGACCTTAAACCAGCCAATTTGCTGCAAATTACGAAAAACATTTGCTGAATAATTATGTTCCCATTTTCAAAGATTAAGCAAGTTGAATAATTTTGATGAGGGGTGGCTTTTCACTAAATCATTTGTCACCTGTCATTTGAAAATTATGCATTTTCAAGATTCCCAGACTCATCAAAATGCTTCAATGTTTCCTGAATTGCAGGATGCGTTCAGACGTGGCTGAGGGCCAGGGTGCCTGGTTGCTTTGATGCTATGGCTTCTTCACCTTTATGTTGGCAGTGCATTTGCTTCTGCTGAAAGATTTCCATAGCATCGAGCAAAATTTCAGGGGGGAGGCAAATATCCCTGCGACTTCCCGATGGCTTATTGCGCTCTATCAGCAGCACAATACTGCAGGTGCTGGCAATCTGAAATAAAAGCAGAAAATGCTGGAAATACTCAAGGCTAGGCCTCTCCCGCTGAGATTGAAGCAGTGAATGTGATGGACTATTCGTCAAAATGAAAAGCAATTGGATTTGAGCAGATTTAACCAAGTAGTAAGACATGGGAATGCGTGAGAACAAATGGAAAGGTCTGATGGGTAATTTCAAAACGACTCCAGTCCAATCAAAAGAGAGAGATACTGGCTTTGGAGGCAGTCGAAAGAACGTTCATTAGGGTGATGCTAATGAGGAGACTGACTGGAACATAAAGGGCTTGTACTCACTGGAACATAAAGGATTGAGAGGGGACCTTGTTCATTCTTGAAGCACTTGACAAAGTACATGCAGAAAGGTTGTTTTCCCATATGGGAGAGTTAGGACCAGAGGGCATCGTCATAGAAGCAAGGGCCACACCATTAGGGAATTAGAACTAGAATTAGGAATAGGTTTATTGTCACGTACTCAAGTACAGGGATACATAAGTACAGCGACTAGTGTACCATCTTAGCTACAAAGATATCTACGGGTGGCACAGTGGTTAGCACTGCTGCCTCACAGCGCCAGAGACCCGGGTTCAATGCCCGCCTCAGGCGACTGACAGTGTGGAGTTTGCACATTCTCCCCGTGTCTGCGTGGGTTTCCTCCCACAGTCCAAAGATGTGCAGGTCAGGTGAATTGGCCATGCTAAATTGTCCGTAGTGTAAGGTAAGGGGTAAATGTTGGGGTATGGGTGGTTTGCACTTCGGCGGGTCGGTGTGGACTTGTTGGGCCGAAGGGCCTGTTTCCACACTGTAAAGTAATCTAATCTAAAAAATCTAATCTAATCTAGGTGTAAATTTAAAAAATAAGCAAGTTCAGGAGTACTAATGAAGGGCTTTTGCCCGAAACGTTGATTTTACTGCTCCTCGGATGCTGCCTGAACTGCTGTACTCTTCCAGCTCCACCAATCCAGAATCCAAGTTAAGGACGACAGTCCTTCTAAAGCAGGGAGTTGACACAGAGCTGAGGAAAATATCTTCTTTCAGAGGGCTGGGCATTGGAATTTTTACCACAGAAGGTTGGTCAGGCTGAGTCATTAAGCGCATTAGGCCAAAGTGAGGACTGCAAATGCTGGAGATTAGAGTCGAGTGTGTGGTGCTGGAGAAGGGACAGCAGGTCAGGCAGCATCCCAGAATCCGGAAAATCAACGTTTCGGGCATCAGGAATCCTCATGAAGGGCTTTTGCCCAAAATGTCGATTCTCCTGTTCCTCGGATGCTGTCTGACCTGTGCTTTTCCAGCACCACAGTCTTGACTGAAGTACATTCACGAATGAGAAAGACTTCTAATCCATAAGAGAATCAAGGGTTATGGGGACAAGGCAGGGTAGTGGAGTTGAGGATTGTTGGACCAGCCATGATTTCATTGACTGGTCGAGCTGTCGCGATGGGCTGAATGGCCTACATCGGCTCCCATGTTTTATGGTTTTTTGGGGTTGATACGCCAGGAGAGACTGACTGGCAGAAAGAATGTTGGGGAGAAAGGAAAGGGAGATAATGAGATTAATTCAGCAGTGGAGGTTCCGTTCCAGAGAGCTGCAAGGGTTTTCACTACAACAGTAACAAATGGAAAACTTAGCGAAGCCGACCTGAATCTAAAATACGCAGAAGGAAAGCAGGACATCTCTCAGATGATGGAAGGTCATCGACCTGAAACCTTTACTCTGGTTATTCTCTCGCTGCCTGACCTGTTGAGTTTTTCCAGCTTCTTTTGCTCTTATCCCAGACCTCTGGATTGCCCTGCATGGAGAGGGCGTTCCCATCCCCAGCATTAGCCTTCCATTATTCTTCAGCCGTGCTTAGTACCCAAGAGAAAGTAGTAGCAGTGATCTTGTTGGTCTGAGCTTAGTCTCAGTAGGAAGAGTTCTGGTCTCTGAGTCAAATAGTTGTGTGTTTGAGTCCCACCCCAAATTCTCGAGGATAAAATTCCAGGCTGATGCTCCACTGGTGGAGACGATCCCTTGAAAATGAGAAATTGAACCGACACTCTATCTGTCCTCATGAGTGGATTGAAGCGATCTCACACCATTATTCTGAAGAACAGCCAGGGAGTCATTCCTAGTGTCACAAACAATATTTTATCATTTGATTGACGTCATTTTTAAAACAAGACAAATGATTTGCCCATTCTCACCTTGCTGTGTGTGTGGAAGCGAGTTCCCAGTGTACAAACTGGCTGCCGCACTTCTGACAAGTTAACTGAGAATTCAAGCGCTCTTCATGAGGTAAGATGCACAATGCAGAGAGGTGATATTGTAGTTAAAACTTGTTTTATGCAGTTCATCCTGTTCCAACATCACCTTGACGCTGAAGTTAACTCAGGCACTTCTGCTGCTTTAGAAATTACAGTTTCCAACCATGGGTGATGTGTCTGCATCCAATCACTCTTGTGCAATACTCTTGCACAATTCAGCACAGTCTTGAAGCCAAGGCCCCCGTTGTCACGGAGAGAGCCAAGACAACCTCCTCCAGATCTACAAGTTTCCAAGATTACTGCACACCTCCAGTCTGGTCTGTTGCACATTTTCTGATTTCCTTTGTCTGATAATTGCCTTAGACTTGAAGCTCCATCACTCTCTCTGTCTCTCCTTTACAATGCTCTCAAACCATTCCTCTTGATCCAAGCCATTGATTGCCTCAATCCTCATTCATAGAACCCCTGCAGTGTTGAAACAGGCCATTCGGCCCAACAAGTCTGGCCCACCGAAGAGTATCAGACCCAGACCCAGACCCATTCCCCTACATTTACCCCTGACTAATGCACCTAACCTACACATACCTGATCACTATGGGCAATTCGGCACGGCCAATTCACCCTAACCTACACATCTTTGGACTGTGGGTGGAAACCGGAGCACCCGGAGGAAACCCACGCAGACACGGGGAGAATGTGCAAACTCCACACAGACACTGAAGCATGAGGATCTGGTACAGAAAATCAAACAGTGCTGGTCTGAGGTAATGGACAAGCTTTGACGTGACTCAAAGGCCAACCTAAATGAATATGCTAATACGGTCAAAGACTTCATCGGTAAGTATGTGGACGATTGCATGTCAAAAAGGTTAATCTGAGAGTTCCCCAACGAGATGAATAAGGAATTCCCACTCCCTACTGAAGTCCAAATTTGAGGTGTTGAAGTTAGGTGGCCCTGACAGATACAGGAAATCTATATACGATCTTCGTAAAGCTATCAGGGTCAATAAGAGACAATACCAGAGTAAACTAGAGTCCCAAACTAAAATACACAAACATCCATTGACAATGGCAAGGCGTACATCATCTCCAATAACACACAGCCCCATGACATTCAATGGTTTTATCATCAGTGAATCTCCACCTATCAACATCTTTGGGATTACATTGATCAGGTATTCACCTGGACTCACCACAGACACACAGTGGCTACAAGAGCATGTCAGAGGTGAGGAATACTGCAGTGAGTAACTCACCTCCTGACTCCTCAAAGCCTGTCCACCATCTACAAGGCACAAGTCCCGAGTGTGGTGCAATACTCCCCACTTGCCGAGCTGGGGGCTGCTCCAACAACACTCAAGAGATTTCACACCATCCAGGACAAACCAGCTCCTTGATTGACACCACAACCTCAAGCATCCACTCCCTCCACCACCGACGCCCAGTAGCAGCAGTGTGTACTGTCTACAAGATGCATTTCAGACATTCACCAAAGATCCTCAGACAGCACCTTCCAAACCCACCACCACTTTCATCGAGAAGGACAAGGGCATTACCATCTGCCTGTTCCCCTCCGAGCCACTCACCATCCTGACTTGGAAATATATCACAGTTCCTTCACTGTCGCTGGGTCACAATCCTGGAATTCCTTCCCTTAGGGCATTGTGGGTCAACCCACAGCAGGTGGACTGCAGCGGTTTCAGAAAGCAGCTCACCCCCACCTTCTCAAGGGGCAACTAGGGACGGGGTAATAAAGTGGTGGCTCAACTAGTGACACCCAGGTCACACAAAGAAATAAGAAATTAAAAAATAAATTGAAAGCATAGATCGGCATGCTGCCCACTCTGAACAGTTCACTGGGTGTGTTGTTCGAGCCTATGTGCCAGTCGTTGGGATGAATGGCTGAGATTCCTGCTACGAGACTGGCACAGGAACTGTTTGTGCATGCTGCATGGCAATGCCAACAGTAATCCACCCAATCAGCACCCTTCCCACATGCTGGAGAAATTAGTGTGTTTTATTTGAAGTGTCCTTGTTGTGTCCTGGTCTCTGAGAGTACAAGGTGAGGAATCCTGACTCCTCATTTCCTGTTAGCAATGTTTGAGTTCTCTACTTCCACACAATCATTGATTGGTCCTTCAGAAATCTGCGCTGGCTCTCAAAAATGAGGAGGCAAAAGGAGTTGCAATATCACCAGATAATATCCAATCCCCCTGCCAGGAGCCTACTCTCAGTATTTTTTCCTTAATCGTTACATTCTTTTCCTCCTGCTGCCTGGGAAGGAATGTTTAAATCCACAGTGTTAACACTCCCTGACTTATGTTTAAACCCACAGTGTTAACACTCCCTGACTTATGGCTCAGAAAGGACCTTGTCCCCAAACTATCTCCCTACTGTTCCCCTTTCATTTATTCAGGACATTCTGGTGTTAAACTATGCTGCAGGTTTATAAACTCAAGAAATTAGCTCAGCTTGTGCAGCACAAAATCCTCTTGCAGCTGAAAGTACAAAAGTCTGACAACCGCACAGCCTGAGGTATGCCGGTGAAGGTTGTAGACAGCTGCGGAAGGATTGCAGAGTGATTCACTACAGAGTGAGCACGGAGTGACTCACTACTCTGCTCGAACTGCTAGCAGCGAGGACAGCTCCAGCAACGAGCTATCACTGCCGCCTACCCAACCCCATTACCATGGCAACAGGGTTAATGTCGACAGACACAACCAGCTCACTATTATATCCACTCCCGACAGGCATACAACAGTACAGAGCAGGGATGGAATCGTATTGTCAGACACTGTGGTCCCCAGCCTCTCTCTCTCACTGGGACTGGGCAGTGATGGGGATTACACACTGGCCTCTCTCTCTCTGGGACTGGGCAGTGATGGGGATTACACACTGGCCTCTCTCTCTGGGACTGGGCAGTGATGGGAATTACACACTGGCCTCTCTCTCTCTGGGACTGGACAGTGATGGGGATTACACACTGGCCTCTCTCTGGGACTGGGCAGTGATGGGGATTACACACTGGCCTCTCTCTGGGACTGGGCAGTGATGGGGATTACACACTGGCCTCTCTCTCTCTGGGACTGGGCAGTGATGGGGATTACACACTGGCCTCTCTCTCTCTGGGACTGGACAGTGATGGGGATTATACACTGGCCTCTCTCTCTCTGGGACTGGGCAGTGATGGGGATTATTATACTGGCCTCTCTCTCTCTGGGACTGGGCAGTGATGGGGATTATACTCTGGCCTCTCTCTGGGACTGGGCAGTGATGGGGATTACACACTGGCCTCTCTCTCTCTGGGACTGGACAGTGATGGGGATTATACACTGGCCTCTCCCTCTCTGGGACTGGGCAGTGATGGGGATTATACACTGGCCTCTCTCTCTCTGGGACTGGACAGTGATGGGGATTATACACTGGCCTCTCTCTCTCTGGGACTGGGCAGTGATGGGGATTACACACTGGCCTCTCTCTCTCACTGGGACTGGGCAGTGATGGGGATTATACACTGGCCTCTCTCTCTCTGGGACTGGGCAGTGATGGGGATTATATACTGGCCTCTCTCTCTCTGGAACTGGACAGTGATGGGGATTATACACTGGTCTCTCTCAGGGGCTGGGCAGTGATGGGGATTATACACTGGCCTCTCTCTCTCACTGGGACTGGACAGTGATGGGAATTATACACTGGCCTCTCTCTGGGACTGGGCAGTGATGGGGATTATACACTGGCCTCTCTCTGGGACTGGGCAGTGATGGGGATTATACACTGGCCTCTCCATGGGAGTGGGCAGTGATGGGGATTATATACTGGCCTCACTCTCTCTGGAACCGGACAGTGATGGGGATTATACACTGGCCTCTCTCTGGGACTGGGCAGTGATGGGGATTATACACTGGCCTCTCTCTCTCTGGGACTGGGCAGTGATGGGGATTATACACTGGCCTCTCTCTGGGACTATAGGAGTTGATCAGAAACTGGCTCAGGCAAAGGAGTCTCATGTTTGTATCAAACGTGTTTAGGATCAAGCCCTTTTCCAAGATGATTAAGAATCTAGGCTGACTGGTGGAGGTGGAATCTCTTCGATAATATGGTAAGCCACATTTCCATCTTCCTGCTAATCATTAATGAACATATGACAATGGTCTGAACCTTATTTTTTTGTCTAAGTCCAAAATTAGTCAGGTTTTTTGGAAGATTTTTCGCTGTGAAATCTCATAGAACGTAGAACATTCCAGCGCAGTACAGGCCCTTCAGCCCTCGATGTTGCGCTGACCTGTGGAACCAATCTGAAGTCTATTTAACCTACACTATTCCATTATCATCCATATGCCTATCCAATGACCATTTTAATGCCCTTAAAGTTGGTGAGTCTACTACTGTTGCAGGCAATGCATTCCATACCCTTACTACTCTCTGGGTAAAGAAACTACCTCTGACATCTGTCCTATTTCTATCCCTCAATTTAAAGCTATGTCCCCTCGTGCTCGCCATTACCATTTGAGGAAAAAGGCTTTCCCTGTCCACCCTTTCTTACCCTCTGATTATCTTATATGTCTCAATTAAGTCAACTCTCAACCTTCTTCTCTCCAATGAAAACAACCTCAAGTCCCTCAGCCTTTCCTCATAAAACCTTCCCTCCATACCAGGCAACATCCTGGTAAATCTCCTCTGCACCCTTTCCAACTCCTCTTGAGAACTCTCACCCTATCTTACCAAACGCTTATTAATTACCTCCCCTGTCTCTGTGCTGTCTCTCATTTATGATTTCCATCCCGTTTTACAGACAAATTTCATGGAAAAACACCCCACTCAGCAGGTATCCCAGAAGTCACCAGTATCCCTTGTCCCTGCGCCATCTTTAAAAGCCCATTATTCTCCCAGACAATCACTGTCAGTCTGGGGCTGCCCTGCATGGTCCCTGACATTTACCCCCAGACATGGCAGACTGGGGGGGGTGATCAGTGCCCCACGGTGTGGGCAGTGCCCTGGAGCTTCTGCTGGATTGGCTAGTGCAGACACACCATGTCGTTTTCCCCCAGGACGGGCAGTGGAGGCTGTGACACCAGACCATGCCCAGGCTGGTCTGAGGTTACCACACAGCTCCGGGCAGGCTCAGCCGCTCTGGGGGAATGCCCAGTGCTGTCAATGACCTTCTCCACCCACGGTGTGGGCAGTGCCCTGGAGCTCCTGCTGGATTGGCTAGTGCAGACACACCATGTCGTTTTCCCCCAGGACGGGCAGTGGAGGCCGTGACACCAGACCATGCCCAGGCTGGTCTGAGGTTACCACACAGCTCCAGGCAGGCTCAGCCGCTCTGGGGGAATGCCCAGTGCTGTCAATGACCTTCTCCACTCCACTCGCAAAACTGCCGCCATCTTCTCTCTGATACCTCACCCTCTCTCTCTCTCCCTCTCTCTCTCTCTGCCTGTCTGCTCCTGTACCCATCTCCCACCAAGACTCCTGCTGTGCTGCTCTCACTATGGCCTACAACATCTTCCCTCACTCACTATCCCCCACCCCGGCCTACAACACCTTCCCTCACTCACTACGCCCCACCCCGGCCTACAACACATTCCCTCATTCAC
>NW_025215358.1:32680-34255 GCF_004010195.1 Chiloscyllium plagiosum
TCCCCCCCTCTCTCTCCACTCCCTCCCCCCTCCCTCTCATTCCAGGACAGGGCAGAAAGACCCATTTGGGCAATGGGCTGTCCAGTCTTTGACTCCTCACCCCTTTCTATGGAGAGCGTCTGTGATTCACAGGCTGCCCTTGACTGACTGTGTTGGGTGCCCCTGACCAAACGCTGTCTCCTTGGAACTAACTGGAGCCTGCTGACAACCAGGTCAGACCTCCTGGCTTTGTGTCTGTACTAAATGGCAAGGCAGGACAGAAGTAAGATGGGCCCGGTATCTCTGGCTGAGGGGGTGGGGTATAGAAAGACAAGGCAGGGATTCTGTCAGCATCCAGGTCAACTCAGAGTGAGAGAACACTGTGGGAGTAAGGAAAGAGCCCAAAGATACAGCCTGGTCCAGTCCTTGAGCTGAGCTGGGGGTGTGCCCCTGAGCTGAAGTGTTACAGTGAGAGTTACCGGGACAGCCCGAGGGTCAGTATCGAAGGACAGAAACGTCCTGTTAGAGGGATCAGGGATGCGCCATGAGGCTGACCCGTATCCGATGCCAATATAGAACATAGAATAGCACAGAACAGGCCCTTCAGCCCACGATGTTGTGCCCACCACTGATTCTCATGTATGCACCCTCAAATTTCTGTGACCATATGCATGTCCAGCAGTCTCTTAAAGGTCCCCAGTGACCTTGCTTCTATAACTGCTGCTGGCAACGCATTCCATGCTCTCACAACTCTCTGTGTAAAGAACCCGCCTCTGACATCCCCTCTATACTTTCCTCCAACCAGCTTAAACTGTGACCCCTCATGTTAGCCATTTCTGCCCTGGGAAATAGTCTGGCTATCGACTCTATCTGAGCCTCTCATTATCTTGTATACCTCAATTAGGTCCCCTCTCCTCCTCCTTTTCTCCAATGAAAAAAGTCCGAGCTCAGTCAACCTCTCTTCATAAGATAATCCCTCCAGTCCAGGCAGCATCCTGGTAAACCTCCTCTGAACCCTCTCCAAAGCATCCACATCTTTCCTATAATAGGGCGACCAGAACTGGACGCAGTATTCCAAGTGCGGTCTAACCAAAGTTTTATAGAGCTGCAACAAGATCTCACGACTCTTAAACTCAATCCCCCTGTTAATGAAAGCCAAAACACCAAGCTTTCTTAACAACCCTGTCCACTTGGGTGGCCATTTTAAGGGATCTATGTACCTGCACACCAAGATCCTCTGTTCCTCCATACTGCCAAGAATCCTATCCTTAATCGTGTACTCAGCTTTCAAATTCGACCTTCCAAAATGCATCACCTCGCATTTATCCAGGTTGAACTCCATCGGCCACCTCTCAGCCCATCTCTGCATCCTACAACAGTCCTCTATACGGTCAACGACACCTTCAACCTTTGTGTCATCTGCAAACTTGCTGACCCATCCTTCAATCCCCTCATCCAAGTCATTAATAAAAATTACAAACAATAGAGCCCCAAGGACAGAGCCCTGTGGAACACCACTCACCACAGACTTCCAGGCAGAATATTTTCCTTCTACTACCACTCACTGTCTTCTGTTGGCCAGCCAATTCTGCATCC
>NW_025215358.1:35823-57114 GCF_004010195.1 Chiloscyllium plagiosum
CACTCACAACAACTATTCCTTAAACAGTCTCCACATGTCTATAGTGCCTTTACCATGGAACAAATGCTCCCAGTCCATGCTTCCTAACTCATGTCTAATCGCATCATAGTTTCCTCTTCCCCAATTAAATATCCTCCCATTTTGCCTCATCCTCTCCTTCTCCATAGCTATGTAGAATGTGAGGCAGTTGTGGTCGCTATCACCAAAATGCTCTCCCACCACAAGATCTGATATCTGCCCTGGCTCGTTTCCGAGCACCAAGTCTGGAATGGCCTCTCCCCTCATCGGCCTGTCAATGTACTGAGTTAGGAAACCCTCCTGAACACACCTTACAAAAACAGCTCCATTCAAATCTCATGCTCGAAGGAGGTTCCAATCAATATTGGGAAAGTTAAAGTCATCCATTACAACAACCCTACTACGTCCACACTTTTCCAAAACTGCCAACTTATGCTTTCTTCAACCTCCCTGCTGCTATTGGGGGGCCTGTAGTAAACCCCTAAAGAGGTGACTGCTCCCTTGCTGTTCCTAATTTCCACCTATACTGACTCGGTAGGCAGATCTTCCTCGACAATGGAAGCTTCTGTAGCTGTGATACCCTCTCTGATTAGTAGTGCTACACCCCCTCCTCTTTTTCTCCCCTCCCTATTCTTTTTAAATGCCTAAGTTCATCACTTTTATTCCTGATACTCCTTGCGTTAAAGCAAACACACTTTAACTGATCCTTTGGTTCTTTCCCAGGAAAATCCTTCCCACTAGCTGATCTACCTCTTGCTATTGCCTCAACTGCATCAACTCTCACCTCCGGTATACAGCTCAGGTTCCCACCCCCCTGCCAGACTAGTTTAAACCCTCTCAAACTACTCGAGCAAACCTTCCACCCAGGACATTGGTCCCCTTCCAGTTCAGATGCAACCCATCCTTCTTGTAGGTCCCACCTTCCCCAGAAGGCATCCCAATTATCTACATATCTGAAGCCCTCCCTCCTACACCAGTTGCGTAGCCACGTGTTAAGCTGCGCCCGCTCCCTGTTCCTCGCCTCGCTATCTCGTGGAGTTTGCACATTCTCTCCGTGTCTGCGTGGGTTTCCATAGCGTTCATGGATGTGTAGGTTAGGAGCATAATCAGGGGAAATATAGAGTAATAGTGGAGGGGCATGTGTCTGGGTGGGATAGTCTTTGGAGGGTTGGTGTATTGGGCCAAATGGCCTGTTTCCACACTACGGTATATGGTTTCTTGATATGGACCCTGACCCTCCACACACCTCACTGTGGCCCAGTGCCCTCTAAGACTCTGCCCAATATTTCAAAGTTATGCCAGCGTCCCGGTTCAATATTTACTCCTCAATTTGTGCCAAAGAGCAGAATATTTACCATTGTCACATTCCTGTGTGTGTGTGAGGGCTAGCTGTGCCTGGTATTTGTTGGTATCCTATATGACACTGCTTCCAGAACCCAGGGGCTGTGGGATATGCTGAGACTGTGTCACAGTAGAATATAAAGGGGCAGACATTAATAAACACTTTCTGGGAAAGAGGAGGACTCCAGGTAACCATGCTCCAGGGGGGGCACAGTGAATGACAGCTGTCCGATTAGCCACAATAACAGGAATATGACCAACAGGAAAATAAGGATCCAGTGTCTCTGTTATCCTGTTATTGGAATCCAATTGAAGAAGCCCACCATATTCATGCAGGCTGAGCCAGGTTCCCAGATCCACCCATGTGCTCAAGTCCAAGTGGAGAGGTCAGTGTCAGATTGTGCTGAGTAATTCACGTTAATGACTTTGCAACTATTGTGTTTCTCAGTTATGTCCAAATAGATTGTTTAAGTGGGACTCCAGCTGTTGTGTTAAACGGCTGTGGGGTGGAGGGAGGGTGTAACCAAGTTACTCATACCTCAGGTCAGGCTGGGGAATGAAAGCACCATAACTCAGGGAACTGGGAGGAAAGCAAGCCAGCAGCTTACACACACACACACACACACACACACATACACACACTCTCGCTCACACACACACACACACATTCTCTCTCTCACACACACACTCTGTAAGCAATCTCCATGTCACAGCCGAACTGATAGCCCTGCTGACACCTAACGACAGTTTAACTCAACGACGACTTGTTAGCACATCACCGCCCTTACACAAAGCCTTACGACAGAGTGGCCCTCTGTCAGGCCGGTTTAGCACACACTGCCTGCTGAGTGTAGACTGAGAAAAGAGAAATGAGACTTAGTGATAACACGAGGATCCAATCCTAAAGCTTGATCTGAGACCCAGCTGCAGTTCCACCCCAGAACCACTCTTTGATAGTTGTCTCTCCCTTCAAGTTCTGGTTTTGAGAAGGCGAGGGAGACACAGAGAGAAAGCGAGAGAGAGAGGAAGATGGATAAGGTCTGATATTTTGACTGAATGCCATCAATTTCAGCGGGAACACTGATCATTTCATGGTGAAATTCAGTTAGTGAAAACTCTGCAATTGAAATCATTAATCATTCCAGTGTAAACATTTATGCTTTCATGACTGGCAGATTCATCTGTTAAACAGAACAGTGTTGGATTCTTGCATGTTAACCAGCTCAATTCTTACAGCTGAGACATTGTGGGTTTCATTGTTTATTTGTATGTGTATCTTGCCATTTGCTGAGTTTGTCTTTAAGGACTGCATGTGCTGTGTTCAACCAATCACTGCTGGTAACACACACACACACACACACACTCGCTCACACACTCACACAGACAGACACACACATACACACACCCACACATACACATTCACTTACTCTCATACACACACTCACATACAGAGTCTCGTGCACACACAGTCTGTCATACACACACAGAGTCTCTCTCTCTCACACACTCACTTGCTCTCATACACACACGTACAGAAACACACAGTCTCTCTCTCTCTCTCTCACACACACACACACACACTCTAATCCACATTCAGTGTCTCTCTCACACACACATTCTCATACACACACAGACACACACGGAGTCTCACACACATACACTCACATACATGCACAGACACACATGCATATACACAGACAAATGCAAACACACAGAGACACACACTCACAGACAGAAAGACCCAGGACTCAGGCCAGATTGAAGGCCAACTTTCCCCCAAAACGAGCACATGACAAAATAAAACCTCTCCAAAACCACTCATCTGACTTCAATTTTGGGTGTTTTGAAGAACAGATTTTCTGTGCCATTTAACTGGCATGCTAGTGCTCAGATCGCAGACCACTCTCCACTTGCTCAATGTCGAGAAACACAGAATTATAATGGGAAGGAGGATTCCTTTTGGCTCTCTGAATAAACAATTCACTTTGTGTCACCCCCAGCCTGCACCCTGTAGCTCTGCATATTCTTCCTTCTCAGATCAGTCTCATTCCATTTGAAAGGTTCAGTTGGAGTAGCCTCCATCACGCCCACTGACAGGTCATTCCAGATTTAACCGCCTGCTGCCATGGGGATGTTTCTCCTCATGCTCACTTCAGTTTCTTCTTGCATGTTATGTCCCTCTCCTTCCCGCTCCGTTCATTCACTGTGACCAGCAGCCCTCCTCTCATTTCCCAATGCCTCAACCCTCTCACCAATCCCAGCCTCACTGAGAGAAAAGCTCAGGTCATTGTCAAAACCAAAGCCAGTCTGTGCTGGAAGCTGAATCCATGTGGACAGGCCTGGAGAATGAGGCTGAGATAGGGTCACTCTCCTGGGCCATACCAGGCAGTATGGACTGGACCATACAGACAGTATAGACTGGGCCATACCAGGCAGTATAGACTGGGCCATACAGACAGTATAGACTGGGCCATTCCAGACAGTATAGCCTGGCCCATACCAGGCAGTATAGACTGGGTCATACAGGCAGTAAAGACTAGGACATACCAGGCATTCCACGTTGGGCCATTCCAGGCAGTATAGACTGGACATACAGACAATACAGACTGGGCCATACATACAGTATAGCCTGGGCCATACCAGGCAGTATAGACTGGACCATTCAGACTGGTAGTGTAGCCGAGCGGTCTAAGGCGCTGGATCCAGGCTCCAGCCTCGAAAGGGGCGTGGGTTCGAATCCCACCACTGCCATTTCTGCTGATCAACTCCAACGCCGCGGCATTGTTAAAATGCTGTTTCGGTCCCCACTGCATTTGTGGGTGGCACAGTGATTAGCACTGCTGCCTCACAGCGCCAGAGACCTGGGTTCAATTCCCGCATCAGGCGACTGACTGTGTGGAGTTTGCACATTCTCCCCGTGTCTGCATGGGTTTCCTCCGGGTGCTCCAGTTTCCTCCCACAGTCCAAAGATGTGCAGGTCAGGTAAATTGGCCACACTAAATTGCCCGTAGTGTTAGGTAAGGGGTAAATGCAGGGGTATGGATGGGTTGCACTTCGGCGGGGTGGTGTGGACTTGTTGGGCCGAAGGGCCTGTTTCCACACTGTAAGTAATCTAATTATAGACTGGGTCATACGGACAGTATACACTGGCCCATATCAGGCCGTATAGACTGGGCCATACCAGGCAGTATAGACTGAGCCATACCGATTCTACAGACTGGGCACTATCAGACTGTATAGACTGAACTGAGGGACTGGTTCACTCTTGAGGGCACTATCAGACAGTATGGACCAGACTGAGGGACTGGGTCACTCTCCAGGGCACTATCAGACTGTATAGACTGGTCTGAGGGACTGGTTCACTCTTGAGGGCACTATCAGACAGTATGGACCAGACTGAGGGACTGGGTCACTCTCCTGGGCACTATCAGACAGTATGGACTGGACTGAGGGACTGGGTCACTCTCCAGGGCACTATAAGACAATATGGACCGGACTGAGGGACTGGGTCACTCTCCTGGGCACTACCAGACAGTATAGATTTGTTGGTGAGAATGAGTGACTGTCCTATCCTGAAAAATGTGGGTAACGATGCAGGATAAGTATGGAATGCCCAGGGTTATGGGCATAGCGGCTGAATGGGAAGCTCTGAAGTTTCACAATGGCTCCTGCCCGATGATCTGAAATGGGCTGGTGGATGAATCCACTCAGGAACACCCAGCTGTTCTGTTTTGGCAATGCTGCAGATCCCAGGAGGAGCTGAGGGGCATGGTTATGCCATTATCAACGGGCACAATCAACTGGGAAGTAATGCCAGTGGAAGCACTGAGGAAGGCAAGGGGCAATTGGCATCTGTGGGACATGCAGGATAGCCTGTATCCCCTTGGCCTTAGACCCCAACAAATGTCTCACCTTGCACTTTATTTGTTCAGTTTCTGTGTCTCTGTGGAAAGGATTTGGAGTTGCAGTTCTGGATTTGTAGTTTGTGAGTAGGAGTGTAATGAGGAGACACACAGGCAGCAGTTGTTGAAACTGGTCATAGAGTTGTAGTGATGTACAGCACAGGAACAGTCCCTTCGGTCCAACTCATCCATACTGACCAGATATCCTGACCTAATCTAGCCCTATTTGCCAGCACTTGGCCCATATCCCCATTCATGTCCCCATCCAGATGCCTTTTAAATGTCGCAATTGTACCAGCCTCCACTACGTTAGGGTTTAACACATAAACCCTAAAGTACTACGCACATACATAGAATCCCTACAGTGTGCAAACAGGCTCTTCGGCGAAACAAGTCCACACTGACCTTCCAAAGAGTATTCCACCCACACCCATGTTCTACATTTATCCCTGACTAATGCACAAACCTACACATCCCTGAATGCTAGGGGCAATATAGCATGGTCAATTCACCCTAACCGGCACATCTTTGGACTGTGGGAGGAAACCAGAGTACCTGGAGGAAACCTGGAGTCCTCCTCTTTCCCAGAAAGTGTTTATTAATGTCTGCCCCTTTATATTCTACTGTGACACAGTCTCAGCATATCCCACAGCCCCTGGGTTCTGGAAGCAGTGTAATATAGGATACCAGCAAATACCAGGCACAGCTAGTCCTCACGCACACACAGGAATGTGACAATGGTAGATATTCCATTCTTTGGCACGAATTGAGGAGTAAATATTGAACCAGAACGCTGGCGTAACTTTGAAGTATTGGGCAGAGTCTTACAGGGCACTGGGCCATACAAACCCTCTGAAGACTATCCCACCCAGACACATTCCCCTCCACTGTTACTCTGTATTTCCACTGATTATACATTGAACCTACACATCCCTGAACACTATCGGCAATTTAGCGTGACCAACTCACCCTAATCTTTGGATTGTGGGAGGAAACCAGAGCACCCAGAGGAAACCCACACAGACATGGGGAGAATGTACGAACGGACAGTCACCCGAGACTGGGATCGAACCTGGGTCCCTCAGTGCTAACCACTGAGCCACTGTGCCACTTATACAGATTACAAAGACACACAAATACATATAGGAATACACAGGCTCTAATATACATAGGAATACACACATGCAGTCCTTAGGAACGTTCATAGACAGACATGTAGGAATACACAAAGACAATTACACAACATACTTATGCAAACACATTTACATACAGATAATTATTCATGCTATTATCAAAGGGCGACTAATCGAGAAACTCAGCTCATGTTCTGGGGACTTGGGTTGAGTAGCCATTTCATAACCTCTGCCTCACAACCTCTCAAAAAAAACTAGGACAAAGTGACAGCATTATCACAGTCTCTCAGCCTCAAATATATTTAATGATCTAAGTTGAGAATCCGAAGGATTCATAATGTTTGGAGCGAAGCAATTTCTCCCCATCCTAGTCCCGAATAATTGGGCCCTACCCCTCGGAACATCATCCCCAATTCTGGACTCTCCTGCTATGTTTGCCCACACCCCATCAGGTTGTTGAAGGTTCCAATGTGATCACCCCTCAGTCCTCTAACCTCGAGCCAGCATTACCCCATTCACAGAGCCTTATAACAGCCTCCTGGCTGCTAGTTGGATAACTTGGCCAAACTGCAAGGGATGCTGGGTACGTTGGCCAAGTAAAACTCTGAAGTCACAAAACCTGCACACCAGACACAGTACAAACAAAGAAACCAGGTGCTAATGACATTAGTGAAATGTAAAAGGCAACAGTTATCCTGGGCAGGCATATGCCCCAATAACTTATCCACCAAACAAAGCAGGGCCCAGACAGAACAGCACTGGGTCCAGCTGTGCAAAGAAACTAACAAATGATTGACAACACTCCAAACTATTAAGTGAATCTCCCTGATTGGCCAGAATACAGAAAGTTCCAGAAAACCATCCGAAAAAGTATAAAAACAGGGTTCACCTGCAGGCTGCTCTCTTGAATCTTCTGGAAGCTTCCGAGTAGACCACCATGGCAAGAAGCAGAGACCTGCTGACCAGGGAGAGAGCGACTGTGTAAATCTACAAGAGACTGTAAGCTGAGGGGGACAAACAGAATTAGAGAGAGTATGTTTAGTATTCAAGGTTATTGTTACTTCTTTCCTAATAAAGTTGGGACTATTTTGCATTGGTATTGACTTGTGACTTTGACTGCTTCAGTATTGTGGGACACCTGGGCAAATTCACTCATAACATTCTGATCGGAGCTGTCTCACTTGTTTAAGGGAGGAAGTCGACAATGGTCTGTGTTCATAATCCCATCCAGTGACCCTCTGCTCGGCCAACTCCAACACGGTGTCTCCCTGTGTAGATACGGAGACCAGAACCCTGCTCAGTATTCCCGATGTGGTCTCACTCCAATCCTGGAAGCCTGCCCCGTTCGAGGGGAAAGTGAGGGCTGCAGATGCTGGAGATCAGAGTCTGGATTAGAGTGGTGCTAGAAAAGCACAGCAGGGTCAGGCAGCATCCGAGGAGCAGGAGAATCGACGTTTCAGGCATAAGCCCTTCTTCAGGAATACCGAGGGGGAAGGAACTGAGAAATAAATGAGGGTGTTGGAAGTGGGGCTTGGAGGGAGGGTAGGTGGGAAGGTGCTAGGTAGATGCAGATAGACAGTGAAGGCCTACAGAGTTTTTACCAACATTTCATTTGCCTTTCTAAATGCTCGTCATACCCATATGTTAATTTTGTGTGTTTCTCGCAAGAGATTTTCAACATTTCAAAGTTTCCTATCATTTTGAAAATATTCTGTTAAAAGCATGGCGAGAGTCATTGTCTGAAACAGGGAGTCACTGCCTGAGGGCAGCAGGCGGCCTGTTCATTTTTCCACATGGATCCTGACTGCAGCTTCTCCCCATTCCCAGAAATAACGAGGTAAATGTCTGTCTTCGCTGCTTTCACTGAATACTGGCTTCAGATTGAATCTGCCCACTGCCACATGACCAGAGAGGTCGAATTTAGGATGGAGTTTTACCTCAGGAGAGTTTAACAACATGCTCCATATACCCCTCATCTGCTCCCCCTCACTCCCATCCCATCTCCCTCCCATGTCTCCATCCCTCCTGACCCACAGCTTCCACTGACTCCCTCCCCTTCACCTGCCCCTCTCCCACCTCCCACTCATGTGAGTGAGTGAGTGAGCAGGCCGTGTGGAGGATGTGAGTGAGTGAGTGAGCAGGCCGTGTGGAGGATGTGAGTGAGTGAGCAGGCCGTGTGGGGGATGTGAGTGAGAGAGCGAGCAGGCGGTGTGGAGGACGTGAGTGAGTGAGTGAGCAGGCCGTGTGGAGGACGTGAGTGAGTGAGTGAGCAGGCAGTGTGGAGGATGTGAGTGAGTGAGTGAGCAGGCCGTGTGGAGGATGTGAGTGAGTGAGTGAGCAGGCCGTGTGGAGGATGTGAGTGAGTGAGTGAGCAGGCCGTGTGGAGGATGTGAGTGAGTGAGTGAGCAGGCCGTGTGGAGGATGTGAGTGAGTGAGTGAGCAGGCCGTGTGGAGGATGTGAGTGAGTGAGTGAGCAGGCCGTGTGGAGGATGTGAGTGAGTGAGTGAGCAGGCCGTGTGGAGGATGTGAGTGAGTGAGTGAGCAGGCCGTGTGGAGGATGTGAGTGAGTGAGTGAGCAGGCCGTGATCAGGCCGTGTGGAGGATTTGAGTTAGTGAGTGAGCAGGCCGTGTGGAGGATGTGAGTGAGTGAGTGAGCAGGCCGTGTGGAGGATTTGAGTTAGTGAGTAGGCCGTGTGGAGGATGTGTGTTAGTGAGTAGGCCGTGTAGCGTGCATGCAGGATTCATAGTCTCGGGGTTACCAGACATCGCTGGTCATTTCCCCAGCGCGGCTGAGACTGTCCGGAGCTGGGTGGTCACCTGGGACTAGCCTGGGCAGTGTCTGGTGTCACTGCCTTGACTGCCCATCTTGGGGGAAGAGGACATGGCATGCCTGCACCATGCAGGGCAGCCCTGGACTGACACTGACTGTCTGGGTGCACAATGGGCACGATGGGGCTGTCAAAGTCCACCAGGCCATCGTGAGCTCATTGATGGCGGTAGATGTGAGCGTGGGCCTCCCCCTGAGCATCAGCCGGCCTGGCATTGTACAACAAACCTCCCAATCATCAAGATCCACTGGGAGGCTTTAGACAATGTTGACCACGTCCAACCCCTTGATAGTGTCCTGTTGACCAAAGCAGTTATTGATGAAGAGATCTAGCGTGGCCTCCAGTGTGCCAGCACAGCCTCCGGCCGTATGAGGAAAAGGGCGTTCGAGGACAACAACATCAGATCCGACTCCAAGCTCATGGGATACAGGGCGATGGTGGTTTCCACTATCCCATACAGCTCAGAGACATGGACTGGCTACAGCAGGGACCTCAAGGTGCTGGAGCAGTCCCACCAACGCTGTCTGTGCAGGATCCCGCAAATCCACTGGGAAGACAGACACCAACAGCAGTGTCCTCGACGAGGCCAACATCCACAGCGTCGAGGCACTGCCCCACCCAGCCTGACCGGCTGCGATGGGCTGGCTACGTCGTCCCCATGATTGACACAAGACTCTTCAGGCTGGTGCCCTCCTCCCAGTTCCCAAATGGCAGCCGCGCCCCAGGAGAACAGAGACAGTGTTTCGGGGATACCCTCAAGGCCTCACTGCAGCATTCCCACCAACCCCTGGGAATCACACGGGCCAAGACCGTCCGAAGTGAAGGAGGAGTATCTGGGAAGGTGTCGAGGCTTGCCTTTAGGTAAAGGTGGAAGCCAGACATGAACAGCGTGAGGAGGGGGTGCTGCCACATCAGTTCCCCACCCACTCTTTCCCATGACCACCACCTGCACCAAGTGTCACAGAGCCTGGACAACCACCTACGGGCTCACTCTGAGACGGGAAAGAGAGTCAACCTCATCTGCGAGGGGCCGCCAATGATAATGATGCTATTTGACATGAGCTGAATATTTAATACCTGTTACTTGTTACGGTAATGGACCACACAACGTGTTCCCTGATGCAGAGCGTGTGAGGATCAGGGTTACTGTGTTTGAGTAAGGTTTGAGCTGTCGGCTGTGCTGTGTTCGGTCCCAGTCATAACGCAGCCGTGAGCTTCAGTGACCTGCGACACGGGACAGAAGAAAACTGCAAGAAGATCTATCCTTGGCGTGGATCCTAGAACCACTGCAAGAAGATCTATCCTTGGCGTGGATCCTAGAACCACTGATCTGTTCCTGATCTGTCTCTGGCTCAGGGAAATGGTGATGACTGTCTCTGGTGCAGCCTGAAACATGGTCTCTGCTCCTCTGACTGTAGACAGGAGAGTGAATGGGTCTCACACACACACCAGTATGTTCCCTCGTAGATTGCTGTGTTATACAAATGACATGGAATCATTCCACAATACAGGTATCCGCTACAATCAAAAATAGAGCATTCCAATTAACCCTTTCCTCAACTGAAATGAAGTAAAGCGAAGAAGCATTAATTTATATGGGAAAACATTTCAGTTTTTCTCATATAAGCGAAAATCCTCTGGATTTTTTCCGGTGAGAGAAAGCAACTCATGCAGGTCATTCGTAAAGATGAAGTGGCGTAAAGTGAACTGTTGAAAAGCGGGGGATACCTGTATAACGCTGCAGCAGCGTGCGGTATCATCAGTGACACCGAACTGATTATGACAGCCCCACGACAGCGAGGCAAGGACTTGTCTCCAGCTTCCCCCCTGCCTTTCAGCCTGGTGTGGCCTCAGCTTGGGCCTCCAGCCTCAAGGTGATTCCAGAGCAGTGTCCCAGCCCCAGCAGCCTCCAGGTAAGGCCCAGCACTGTCTGGAGTCAAGGCCTAGCCTGGTCTGGAGGCTCGGTGCCAGCGTGGCCTTGGTGGGAAGGGCCATTATCCTGAACGCTTCATTTCTTTACTTTTCCAATGTATTCCTACGATCTGTAATGCTAGACTTTTTAAAAAAAATCTTTCTCATTATTTTCCCTTTTAACTTAAGAGTCTATACCTAGGTACCTTAGTACCTGAAATGGCTCCGTAAGTGGCGACCTGTTAGCCTTTCAGTGTGAGTACGTGTGTCAGTGAAGCTAATTCCGATTATATTTCATCCCATTGCTGGGAGCTGTGCCTTCAGCTCTAAGCTGTAAGATTCCCCTTCCTGAACCTCTCTCTTCCTTCCTTGAAGACGGTTCCTTGTGAACGCACCTTTTGTCTACATGGCCTGCCCTTTGGTAGTTGGCACCTGCCCAGTCCAGCTCCTGTGAACTACCTTTGGGACAGGTTCAGGCTGGGACGGGTGGTATTTGTGGACAGGAGGGTGCTACAATCGATCTTCTTCCCTTTGATCCCTCTGTCTACTTGGTTGACAGTGACAGAGGGATCGACCACTCTTGAGTCTGATCAAGCAGAGTGTCTTGTTTAATAAGGTATAGTTGATTGCATCTTGATAGTCAGGTTCAAGTGACCGTAGTCTATTGGACATTGTGACAATGATGACGACATGAGGAGACTTGTGAATTTCAGTCTGCACTCCACAAGACCATAAGGTTCTGCCTTATCCCCACCCAAACCTTATAGCAGCATCTGATTGGTTGGAGCTGAATTTGATCATGGCATTCACTGGGATAGCTTGGTGGCTAAGTGGTTAGCACTGCTACCTCACAGCACCAGGGACCCGGGTTTGATTCCACCCTCGGACGACTGTGTGGAGTTTGCATATTCTCTACGTGGGTTTCCTCCCGCAGTCCAAAGGTGTGCAGGTTAGATGGATTGGCTGTGCTAAATTGCCCATGGTGTTCAGGGATCTGCAGGCTGGATGGGTGAGCCACGGGGAATGCAGCACTACAGGGACAGATATGGGTTTGGGTGAGCTGACCTTCGAAGGGTCAGTGGGGACTTGGTGGGCTGAATGGCCTGCTCTCCACTACCCTATTGCCTTCCCTCCCGCCCCCATCAAAGTCTCTGACTTTCCAAATTGGAGTGGTCTGCAGGTTTCAGAACTTTTCCAGGATGCGTTCGAATTGGGCTTGGAATCTTGGTTGGGGTTTGGCCGGAGAGATGCTGGCTTTGATTTTGCTCTCCCTTGTACTCATTGTCGCCGTCATGATGCTCTTTGCTGAGCTCATCCCTATCAATCATGATAGTACTGTAGCGAGACGGGGTTTCCTGCAGATCCTCTGTACAGAATGTGTTGGCCCACTCTCTCTTTGAGTGACCGCACCATTCCCTAATCAACTCCCTCAACCCCCATCCTCATTGCCAGTTGGTCTATGTTTGGTATCCATCGTGCACCAAGTCTGTGGGTCACTTGCTGCTGCTCCCTCCTACATACAGGCCCCTGGGCACAACGTGGAATCGGCCTCTTTGCAAGGGGAAGGCATTGAGTCCTCTTACCGTTCGGTATTCCTGATGGCAATAAGGTAGACCAGTGGTTAAACATGTTATTAACCAGGCCAGACCACCTCAATCCACTTCAAGAAAGTAGTCTGGACCCTAACTTGGCTAGTTGCTTTAAGCAGGTGTAAGTGGATATTCCAGGAGGGATGCAGCTGACCCAACCATTGAGTTTTAAACAAAACAGAATTGATTTACAAGATTACTGAATGAAACTCAAACAGAACAGAATACAGAATAACTTAACCAATCTGAAAACCTAACAGATTACCCCAACTTAATGATGCTGTTCCAAATACTTGCAGTAATCCCCATAAACACCCCTCAGCACAAAAGGTAAAACCCAACCCAGGTTGTGACAGCAGAGATGTCAGAGAGAGGGAGGGTCAGTGTGGATCTGCTTCTTTGGGTCCAGCAGCTTCACAACTGACTATTTGCTAAAACCAAACCAAACCAGAGTAAAGCTGAGCTGGGAGAACTGGCCACTCCCCTTTCATTGTACAAGTGGGTTTTTTTAAAGCTTGAAAGCCTTTTTGCCTGAGGCAGTATCTGGTAGCTATAACCATAAAACCCTTCGAACCTAAACCTTTTGGAATCGCTGCTTTAATGACCCCTCTGTAAAAGATGCCAAGGACAGCATAACCTTGTTAAAGGAGCAACATTGTCATAGACAAGGCTTTGTAAAAGGGAGCTAACTAACGCAGCACCATACTCCATTTCCCCATTTGGCAGTGGAGATGTAGGTGCTCCTGTTACTTCTTCACATCTCACGGCAGTTATGAATTGGCCAAAAGTATCATAAGTACCTTGGGAGAGAAAAGAATGAGATTCTGAGGACAGAATATAGGAAGTTTGGCAGGAATTTAAAAAGGAGGTCCTCGAGGGTAATAATATCTGGATTACTCCCAGTGCTACGAGCTAGTGAGGGTAGGAATAGGAGGATAGAGTAGATGAATTCGTGGCTGAGGAACTGGTGCAGGGGAGAAGGGTTCACATTTTTTGATCATTTGAGTCTCCTCTGGGGTAGAAGTGACCTGTACAAGAAGGACGGATTGCACCGAAATTGGAAGGGGACTAATATACTGGCAGCTGAAAATGTGTTGCTGGAAAAGCGCAGCAGGTCAGGCAGCATCCAAGGAACAGGAGACGTTTCGGGCATAAGCCCTTCTTCAGGGGACTAATATACTGGCAGGGAAATTTGCTAGAACTGCTTGGGAGGATTTAAACTAGTAAGGTGGTGGGGGGGGGAACCCAGGGAGATAGTGAGGAAAGAGATCAATCTGAGACTGGGACAGTTGAGAACAGAAACGAGTCAAACAGTCAGGGCAGGCAGGGACAAGGTAGGACTAATAAATTAAACTGAATTTATTTCAATGCAAGGGGCCGAACAGGGAAGGCAGATGAACTCAGGGCATGGTTAGGAACATGGGACTGGGATATCATAGCAATTACAGAAACATGGCTCAGGGATGGACAGGACTGGCAGCTTAATGTTTTATTGGAATTGTATTATAGACCCCCAAATAGTCAGAGGGAAAATGAGAAACAAACTTTTAAGGAGATCTCAGCTATCTGTAAGAATAATAGGGTAGTTATGGTAGGGGATTTTAACTTTCCAAACATCGACTGGGACTGCCATAGTGTTAAAGGTTTAGATGGAGAGGAATTTCTTAAGTGTGTACAAGACAATTTTCTGATTCAGTATGTGGATGTACCTACTAGAGAAGGTGCAAAACTTGACCTACTCTTGGGAAATAAGGCAGGGCAGGTGACTGAGGTGTCAGTGGGGGAGCACTTTGGGGCCAGCGACCATAATTCTATTAGATTTAAAATAGTGATGGAAAAGGATAGACCAGATCTAAAAGTTGAAGTTCTAAATTTGAGGAAGGCTAATTAAGAGGGAAATCAGGAGGGCAAAAAGGGGACATGAGATAGCTTTGGCAAATAGGGTTAAGGAGAATCCAAAGGGTGTTTACAAATACATTAAGGACAAAAGGGTAACTAGGGAGAGAATAGGGCACCTCAAAGATCAGCAAGGCGGCCTTTGTGTGGAGCTACAGAAAATGGGGGAGATATTAAATGAGTATTTTGCGTCAGTGTTTACTGTGAAAAAGGACATAGAAGACACAGAATGTGGGGAAATAAACGGTGACAACTTGCAAAATGTCCATATTACAGAGGAGGAGGTGCTGGATGTCTTAAAATGCATAAAAGTGGATAAATCCCTCGGACCTGATCAGGTGTACCCTCGAGCTCCGTGGGAAGTTAGAGAAGTGATTGCTGGGCCTCATGCTGAGATATTTGTACCATTGATAATCACAGGTGAGGTGCTGGAAGACCAGTCTCACCAACAAATTCCTTATCATTTCTTGTCATGCTGAAAAGTGTCACCTTGGCAAGCATTTGTAGCTTCCAATGTGATCACGATGAACCCTGGGGTCTGATTGTTCGTGTAGTCGCTCAAAGGAAGACAGCTGGGGCCTTTTCCAACTTCCCGTGACATTTCACTCCACACATGGCTGAGACATTATGGGCCACATCCCACCAACTGCCATTCTCTGTCAACACTTCAGAATAAACGTGTCCTTTTTGCCTCCAATCCCGTGATTTCTATCCACTAGAAGGTCAAAGACATGAACAGGGGTGTCAAGGGGGGAGGCAGGAATTAGATTTAAGGCCAATCCTGTTTCACGTCTTGCGATTGGTCTGTCGATATACCTTAAAGAGACATGTTCTTGATCCCGTCAATGTATCATAACATATGTCCTGAGAGAATAAAGGTCTCATACTCCATCCTAGCTGTAATAAATGTCTTCTGGATACTTCAATACCACAGTATCCACATCCAGTGTCTAACTTTGCAAGGGATAACAGAAACATTGTAAAGTACCCATTAGAGGTAAAATCACATTAACCTATGACCTTATTAAATGGAAGAGGGAAGTTAAAATGGCTCCAAATTTGTACGTTCATATGTAAAGGCAAGTTTCCCTCCAAGCCACTCATCATTCTGACTTGGAAATATATCGCTGTTCCTTCAGTGTCTCTGGGTCAAAATCCTGGAATTCTGTTTCTGGGGGCATTGTGGGTCCACCCATATTGCACTGAGTGGAGCGGTTCAAGGAGTGGCTCACCATCACCTTCTCAAGGGGGCAACTTGTGATGGGCAATAAACACTGTTTTTTGTTAATGACACTTATACTTGTAAGAATTCATTTTTGACAGTTGTGCCATCTGTTGTCATGGTTACCTACAATAAGCGTCTGGGTTTTGAAGACAGCTCGTTCCATACAAGTGAAAGCTCCAGTGACAATGAATCTTTCGCATTGCGGGACACGCTGGAGGTAACTGGCACTTCCAGCCTGTGGCGAACCATCTGTGTCGACACTGGGGTTCACAAAGCAGAACGTCCTCTTGCAAAGGTGGCTTCAGCTAACAGACCATTGAGCTGCCATTGGTGCCAAGGGTCCCCTCTAGTGCAAGGCATTGTGGGATAGAGGTGCCCTGCAAGGCATCATGGTACCTTATATTCACTTTGTGGCCTATGCTGGGAATGCACATCATGTTCCACAGAATCTGAGTATCTTACTTACTGACTCTTATCCTGACAACTACCATGGTGTTTCTTTACAAACACAGGTAACATTGGCCATGTTACTGCCAGGAAGACTGGGCCGATTTGTTGTGGGAAATGAGGATTGACCCTGAGGAGCCCAGCACCCCTTTGTGTATTGTTCCCCAGACCTCACTTCCCACCAATAGGGGATGGGCACCACCCAGATTAGGCTCACTCAGAGAAATTATGCAAATGTTTGTGTTGACTGGTCTCTTCCAGGGGGACATTAGTGCCACATTTGAGACTCTGACGGAAACACACGTGCGAACACGCACTGACTAATGCCATCATGGTCTTGACCTAAGACAAGAACCAAGTGGAAGGTTGGCTGTTGGGTTTACCCACCAGGCCCCTTGCTGCAATGTTCCCTTGTTCCTCTGGGCACATGGATGTGACAGTCCAGGAATATAGGTTCAGCCAATCCCTACTGAGAATATTGGAGGGTGGATGTCTTAATGTGCTGTAGCTGTCTGGGTGGGCCCACACGCAAAGTGGCAAAGTGTGTTTGGGTCAATATGCTTTAACATAGTAAATAGTACATGTGGGTGCTCTGGGTGAATGTGTAAAAATGGATGGTGTAAGTGTGTGTAAGTGATTGGTGAGTGTGTAAATAGATGTTGAGAGTGTGTAAATGTAAAGTGTGAGTGTAAATGATTGGTGTGTGTGTAAATGATTGGTGAGTGGGTAAATGGAATTTGAGAGTGTGTAAATGGAAGGTGTGAGTGCGTAACTGAATGGCGTGAGAGGGAAAATGATTGGTGTGAGTGTGTACATAGATGAGGATGTATACATGGATGATGTGAGTGTGTAAGTAACTGGTGTGTGTCTGTGTGTGTGTCTGTGTGTATGTCTGTGTGTGTATGTCTGTGTCTGTCGGTGTGTGTGTGACTGTGTGTGTCTGTGTGTATGTCTGTGTGTATGTCTGTGTGTATGTCTAGGCAACAGCGCTATATATATATAGTGCAATGGTGGTCACCTGAAGTGTGACATGAACCCAAGTCCCGGTTGAAGCCCTCCCTATGGGTACGGAACTTAACTGTCAACCTCTGCTCAGCCACTTTTCGCTGCTGCCTGTCCCGAAATCTGCCTTGGAGGATAGTCACCCAAAGATCCGAGGTCAAATGACCTGGACCGCTGAAGTGTTTCCCAACTGGGAGCGAACACTCCTGCCTGTTGACTGTTGTGCGCTGCCCATTCATCCGTTGCTGTAGCCTTTGCTCGGTTTTCCCAATGTACCATGCCTCAGGGCATCCTTGCCTGCAATGTATAAGATAGACAACATTGGCTGAGTCACATGAGTACCTGCCACGTACAAAGTCGGTAGGAAAATAGTTGATTTTGAGATTTAGCAGCACAGCAATAGGCCTTCTTGTTTCCATTTAATTGGAGCTTCATTTATTTCCATTCAAGAGAGATAGACTTTTTGTTTTACTTGCAGCTCAGGGATGACTATGAATTTTCACAACACATAGCTTTGCCCACTAACACACACAGACCAGAGTTGAGCTTTGCTTTTTACCTTGTTCTTGTGTATTTTTGAAAACAGTAAACACAAACATGCCTCTTGTCAGACTGTCCTCTTTTGTGTGTGTGTGTATGTGTGTGTGTGTATGTGTATGTATATGTGTGTGTATGTGTGTATGTATGTGTGTGTGTGTGTATGTGCGCGCTGAGTGTTGTGATGATCCCTGACTGAGCAGAGGGGCCTGGAACATCATGGGGCCGGGCCGGGGGGTGGGGGAGGGATCATGAGCTGAGAACAGGATCAGTGTCACTGTGATCCTGGGAAATCTGAGGGATCTGATCATCTGAGCAGCACTGGAAACAACCACCAGTGGGAACCACAGCACTTCCCCTCCCCCCAACATGTCTCACGGAATATGAAGGTGGGGATAGGAGAAAGTGTGGGATCCAGCATCACTCTGTTTCCTGGCGACGACCCATGTTCTCACACTCTGTGTAAATGAGAGGCTCCGGTTGCCATGGAAACACGAGGTTGCAGGTTCACATTGTGCGTCTGTAACGGTGGGGTTTGACTCAGAATTGAGATGTGAAGGAGAAGGTTCTGGAATGAGCGTGGATCCTACAGATTCCTCTCATCGACCTGACCCAGGAGAATGTGCCAAATGGGCTCCATGCAGATGGAGTGGGCACGCATTTGGGTTTGGGTGCGGTGCCAGGGTCCTGAGATTGAGAGCCGGACCTTGCCAGTCTATTACTGAATGAGATACAACAGATTAAACCGCCTTCCTAACCTGCAATCTTCTTCCTGACCTCTCCGCCCCCACCCCCACTCCGGCCTATCACCCTCACCTTGACCTCCCTCCACCTGTCGCAATTCCAACGCCCTTCTCCCAAGTCCCTCCTCCCTACCTTTTATCTTAGCCTGCTGGACACACTCTCCTCATTCCTGAAGAAGGGCTCATGCCCGAAACGTCGATTCTCCTGTTCCCTGGATGCTGCCTGACCTGCTGCGCTTTTCCAGCAACACATTTTCAGCTCTGATCTCCAGCATCTGCAGACCTCACTTTCTCCTACAACAGATTAAACCATCACACAATTCGCAAAAACCTACTCACAGATGAGAAATTTCCCTGTGAATGTGCCGAGTGCAAGTTCTATCAGGGAACACTTGATTTCAGCAAATGTGTCAGGGGAAACATATTTCTGGGCTTACTACTGACAATAAGTCAGATCCAGCAACTCAGACACCAAAACTAACAATTATTTTTACTCAAATCTGGTGAAAATGATAATTCTTTCAGAGATCTCCCAACATTTTATTTTAAATGCTATGATGTGACAATCTGGAGAGTGTGGCTCACTTTAACTCAGTCATAATGCGCACAGAATTTGTTCATGCGAGGGCGGGACTCAGTATGTGACTGCTGTGATTGCTCAGAACAGCAGCTCCAGGGACATGTGTTGTTCCGACTGAGAAGTCGCGGTGTGGAGGAGTTCAGATATTTGGGATACTGTGGCGAATAACTCACTTCCTGACTCCCCAGAGCCTGCCCACCATCTACAAGGCACAGGTCAGGAGTGTGATGGAATACTTGAGCAAGTTACAGACAATTACAGACAACAGAACGAAAGTGTTCCGCCACACTGAAGCGATCAAGTCAATATGTGCACAAACCAGTACCAGTACAAAACAGTCCCAACTTTATTAGGAGCAAAGTTACAATCAGCTTTAATACTAAACTAAGCTAATCTGTAACACTATTTGAACCCTTAAGGTTACAATACGTCTCTTGCAGATTTACACAGTTGCACACTCTCTGTCGCTCTGTCTCTGGGTCTGCAAACCTGTTTCTCTCTCTCACTCTCTGAATGGTCAGCTAGTCTCTGCCTCTTACCATGATGGTCTCCTCAGAAGGCGACCATTCGAAGAGAGAGGTCTGCAGGTGAACCCTGTTTTTATACCGTTTCAGATAGTTTTCTGGAACTTTCTAGACTTCAGACTAATCAGGGAGATACAGTTATTGTTTGAAACAAGAGTCAATCATTTGGATGGCTTGTTCCTGTTAGTTTCTTTGTGTAGCAGGACCCGGTGCTTTTCTGAACAGACCGTCTTTTATTTAGTGGGTAAGTTGTTGGGGATAGTTTGACCAGGATAACTGTTGCCTTTTACATTATGCTAATGTCATTAGCATCTGGCTGCTGTGTTTGCACTGTGTCTGGTGTGTGGGTTTTGTGATTTCGGAGTTTTACTTGACCAATGTACCCAGCATCCCTTGCAGTTTGGCCAAGTTAGCCATCTACCTGTGTTTTAGCAGCGAGGAGGCTGCTACACTCCCCATTTGTCTGGATGGACTCAGCCCCATTAACATTCAAGAAGCTCGACGCCATCCAGGACAAAGCAGCCCATTTGATTGGCACCACATCCACAAACATCCACACCCTCTATCACTGATGCTCAGTAGCAGCAGTGCATAATGTCTACAAGATCCTTAGATAAAACCTTCCAAAGCCAGGACCAGTTCCAACTAGAAGGACAAGGCCAGCAGGTACATGGGAACACCATCACCTGCAAGTTCCCATCTGAGTCACTCACCATCCTGCCTTGGAAATCTATCTCTGTTCCTTCACTGTCGCTGGGTCCAAATCCCAGAATTCCCTCCCCAAGGGCATTGTGGGACATCTTTCAGCACATGGACTGCAGTGGTTCAGGAAGGCAGCTCAGCACCAGCTTCTCAAGGGCAATTAGGGGCGGGCAAAAGCCCATATCCCATGAATGAACTGAAAAAAACCCGTGTAGTCCTACCTGACCCTGAGGATATGAGGGAGATCAGTTGAGTTGCCTCAGTCTTTTCTCAGTTTTCATGTCACATCAGAAACGTAAGCAGCTCTGGGTTTAACTAACACCTGAATCTGATCTCAATCTCATTCAAAAGTTTAATTCCTGGGAAGAAGCCTACAGTTCACCCATGAAGTGAACTCATTCTTGATTTATTTGTTGTGACTATGGGTTGAGGTCCTGGGATATTTACAGGTGCTTTTAGCTCTGAATTCAAAAATATATCTTCGTTTTAAAAGAGGTCTGGCCCGATCAGGTGTACCCTAGAACTCTGGGAAGCTAGAGAAGTGATTGCTGGGCCTCTTGCTGAGATATTTGTATCATCGATAGTCACAGGTGAGGTGCCGGAAGACTGGAGGTTGGCAAACGTGGTGCCACTGTTTAAGAAGGGCAGTAAAGACAAACCTGGGAACTATAGACTAGTGAGCCTGATCTCAGTGGTGGGCAAGTTGTTGGAGGGAATCGTGAGGGACAGGATGTACATGAATTTGGAAAGGCAAGGACTGATTCGGGACAGTCAACATGGCTTTGTGCGTGGGAAATCATGTCTCACAAACTTGATTGAGTTTTTTGAAGAAGTAACAAAGAGGATTGATGAGGGCAGAGCAGTAGACGTGATCGATATGGACTTCAGTAAGGCGTTCGACAAGGTTCCCCAT
>NW_025215358.1:57762-59839 GCF_004010195.1 Chiloscyllium plagiosum
AGTCCAGAACTAGAGGGCATAGGTTTAGGGTGAGAGGGGAAAGATATAAAAGAGACCTAAGGGGCAACTTTTTCACGCAGAGGGTGGTACGTGTATGGAATGAGCTGCCAGAGGATGTGGTGGAGGCTGGTATAATTGCAGCATTTAAGAGGCATTTGGATGGGTATATGAATAGGAAGGGTTTGGAGGGATATGGGCCGGGTGCTGGCAGGTGGGACAAGGTTGGGTTGGGATATCTGGTGAGCATGGACGGGTTGACTCTATGACTGCTACAGAGACTAAATGACAGTACGTGTAAATTCAGTCACTGCCTGGCAAATAGTTTAGTTGAGATCCATGGGATATATATACTTGGATAAGTAAAAGATGGTAAAGAAACTTCAAGTGGATTGGACTATGATCTCTCATGACTACAAAGATAAGATACTGTCACATGTACCGAGATGCAGTGCCAAGTATTGTTTTGCCTGCAAAGCAGACAAATCATACCTTACATGAGCACATCAGGGTAATGGAACAGAGTGCAGAATATAGTGCTACAGCTACAGAGAAGGTGCAGATAAATATCGACTCTAATATATGACATGTCCATTCACAAGTCATTAACATCAGGGAGGGAGCTGGTCTTGAACGTGGTGGTATGTGTTTTCAAACTTTTGTACCTTCTGGCCAAGAGGGTGGGAGAGAGTATAACCAGGGTGGGAGGGGTCTTTGATTGTGTTGGCTGTTTTCCTGAGGCAGTGGGAAGGGTAGGCGGAGTCATTGGAAGGAAGGCTGGTTTGTATGTTCACAATACTCTGTAATTTCTCACAGACTTGTTGTCATAGATGCATCCGGATAGGATGTTTTAAATGGCAGAACTGTAGGAATTGGTAAGGGTCATTGTGGATGTGCTGAATTTCCCTAGCCTTCTGAGGATGTAGAGGCGTTGGTGTGCTTTCTTGACCATGGCGTTGATGTGGATGGACGAGGACAGATTGTTGGTGATTTTTATTTCAAGGAAACTGAAGCTGTCAAGCACCTCCACCTCAGCACCATTGATACAGAGCTATCTCCTCGCTGTGAGGCAGCAGTGCTAACCACTGCGCCACCATGCCGCCCACGAATTGTTGGTGATTTTTATTTCAAGGAAACTGAAGCTGTCAAGCACCTCCACCTCAGCACCATTGATACAGAGCTATCTCCTAATCACCCCTGCACTCCAAGTAAAAGAAGGCTCTCTCACCCTGAATGCTGCAATTCAATCGTAATCAAAAGGAAGCAAAGCTACAGAATCTCAACCAATCTGCATGGTGCCTGGAACTGTAACAAATTGGGGAATCTCACTGGGTCTGAATATAACAAACTGCACTTTCACCAGTTCAATTGCATCAGTTCTCCTGCAAGAGGGATTTCTGAACACAGCCAACGAAATGAAATCTCCTCAGGATATTGACTTACTGCACTCTCTGACTCATGTGAACTTAAGACAGATATCTTGGATTTAAAGTAATTTGTAACTTCTCTCCTTTCTCTTCCCTTTCTCCTTGGTACGTGTGGGTGTGATTGTGTGGTGCAAACCATTCCCCACTCAGGAATTTGCTGCGGGTCACATTTAAAGTGGACTTCACAAACAGGGCGTGGATCAGTGCACGACCTTGTCTTTTTCAAAGGGAATGGAAAATAGAATCATAGAGCCATACAGCACTGAAACAGATCCTTTAGCTCAACATATCCACGCCAACCAGGTTTCCTTGACTTTACTAGTCCCATTTGCTTGCATTTGACCAATATCCCTCCAGGCGAAAGTGAGGACTGCAGATCCTGGAGATTAGAGTGGTGCTGGAAAAGCACAGCAGGCCAGGCAGCGTCTGAGGAGCAGGAAAATCGACATTTCCGGCATGAGCCCTTCATCAGGAATGAGGCTGGAAGCCTTGCGGGTGGAGAGATAAATGGGAGGGGGTGGGGCTGGGGAGAAGGTAGCTGGGAGTGCAATAGGTGGTTGGAGGTGAGGGTAAAGGTGATAGGTTGGAGAAGAGGGTGGAGTGGATAGATGGGAAGGAAGATAGGCAGGTAGGACAGGTCATGGTGATGGTGC
>NW_025215358.1:60398-82673 GCF_004010195.1 Chiloscyllium plagiosum
GAGGAATTGGGAATATGGGATGGCATTTTTGCAAGAGGTAGGGTGGGAAGAGGTGTAATCCAGGTAGCTGTGGGAGTCGGTGGGTTTGTAAAAAATGTCAGTGTCAAGTCGGTTGTCATTAATGGAGATGGGGAGGTCCAGGAAGGGGAGGGAGGTGTCAGAGATGGTCCAGGTAAATTTAAGGTCAGGGTGGAATGTGTTGGTGAAGTTGATGAATTGCTCAACCTCCTTGCGGGAGCACGAGGTGGTGCCAATGCAGTCGTCAATGTAGCGGAGGAAGAGGTGGGGAGTGGTGCCGGTGTAATTACGGAAGATGGACTGTTCTATGTAGCCAACAAAGAGACTAGCTTGCCTCAGTTACATTCTTGTAAATCTTTTCTGCACCCTTTCCAATTTACTAACACCTTTCCTTCTGCAGGATGACCAGAATTGTATGCAGTTTTCTAAATGTGGCCTTAATAACTTCCTGTTTGGTCCCAACTCCTGGACTCAGTGCTCTGACCAATAAAGACAAGTGTACCAAACGCTTTCTTCACCAACCTAGTAAGAATTCTTTCTTTGTTTGAAAAACCATCTCTATCATGGACAGGATGTGACGCAGTAAAGACAATTTGGTTCACCTCTCCCTCTGGTCTGTGTCTGTGAGTGAATCCCTCTCTGAAGCCAAGACTGTTCTGTGTTCATTTACTGGCCTCTCTCACTGGCTCAGGGAAGAGAAGGGGGAGGGAGAGAGAAGGAAGGTGAGAGAAAAGGTGAGAAAGAATGAGATGGTTGGGAAAGGAAAATGGAAAGGAGATTGAGACGAAAGGTAGCCGTGAAAGCGGACCTAAATTGCCCGTAGTGTCAGCTGTGTTAGTCAGAGGGGAATGGGTCTGGGTGGGTTACTCTTCGGAGGGTGGGTGAAGACTGGTTGGGCCAAATGGCCTGTTTCCGCACTGTAGGGAATCTAATCTAATCTAACTTCTATAATGTCTTTCAGCTTTGCACTCAGTTCAAATGTGTGCCTTTAATGCTGAGCTCTTGGTTTGTTTATAGTTCCCCATCTTCTAAACCAATTACAGCACAAAGCCGGGCAATCTTCCCACCGTACCTAGTAATAGCTTATTGACCAGATTAACCTGCTCGCGTCCATTTCTCTCCTCTTTTCAAATAACCTTTCATTTCTTTTTTTCCTAGACATTTCTGATTTCCCCTTAAGATGTTACAGTCTCCGGCCTCAACAGCCACTTTTGGTGACACATTACACCTTCTTGGTAACCTGGGATAAATGTTTCTTTTTTTTATGATAATCAATTGTATATGGCCCCATTTTGTTTTCCTGAATCAATAGTCTGTAGAAACACAGTCTTTTGTTTTTAAGCCTGTCATAATTTAGCTGCTTTTTTCAGATTCCCTGCTTAACACTATTTGTTCCAAAGGGGAGGGGATGGGAGGGGGCATAATATATCAAGTTGTCCTTCACCTGCAGCATCTAATTCCTTGTATTATTTAATGAATCTTAATTGTTCCCTTTCCAAAGACTATAATTCCTGTCAGAAAATCATGCAATGGTTATAGAACATTTTTTAAAATTTATTTATCTGTGGGACGTGGGTGTTGCTGGCTGGGCTCACGATTTATTGCCTGTCCCTGGTTGCCTCCTTGAGAAGGTGGGGGTGAGCTGCCTTTTGAACTGCTGCAGTCCACCTGCTGTGGGTTGTCCCACAATGCCCTTAGGGAGGGGATCCAGGATTTTGATAATGACAGTGAAGGAACGGTGATATATTTCCAAGTCAGGATGGTGAATGGCCTGGAGGGGAACTTTCAGGGGTTAGTGTTCCCCTGTATCTGCTTCCCTTGTCCTTCTCGATGAAAGTGGTCGTGGGTTTGGTGAATTTCTGAAATGCATCTTGCAGACAGTACACACTGCTGCTCCTGAGCGTCGGTGGTGGAGGGAGTGGATGCTTGAGGATGTGAACATAGAACAATACAGTGCAGAACAAGCCCTTCGGCCCTCGATGTTGCGCCGACCTGTGAACTAGTCTCAGCTCATCCCCCGACACTATCCCAAAATATCCATGTGCTTATCTAAGGATTGTTTAAATCTCCCTAATGTGGCTGAGTTGACTACATTAGCAGGTAAGGCATTCCACGCTCTTACCACTCTCTGAGTAAAGAACCTGCCTCTGACATCTGTCTTAAACCTATCACCCCTCAATTTGTAGTTATGCCCCCTCGTACACGCTGACGTCAACATCCTAGGAAAATGCCTTTCACTGTCTACCCTATCTAATTCTCTGATCATCTTGTACGTCTCTATCAAATCCCCTCTTAGCCTTCTTCTCTCCAATGAGAACAGGTTCAAGTCCCTCAGCCTTTCCTCATAAGACCTTCCCTCCAGACCAGGCAACATCCTGGTAAATCTCCTCTGCACCTTTTCCAATGCTTCCACATCCTTCCTGAAATATGGGGACCAGAACTGTACACGATATTCCAAGTGTGGCCGCACCAGCATTTTGTATAGTTGCAGCATGATATTGCGGCTCCGGAACTCAATCCTTCTACGAATGAAACCGAACACACCGTATGCCTTCTTCGCAGCACTATCCACCTGGGGGGCAACGTTCAGGGATGGTGTCAATCAAGGAGCTAGTCTGTCCTGGATGGTGTCAAGTGTTGTTGGGGCTGCCCCCATCCAGGTAAGTGGAGAATGTGTGCCTTGTAGATGGTGGACAGGACTTGGGGAGTCAGGCGTTGAGGAACTTACTGCAGTATTCCCAGCCTCTGACCTGCTCTTGTAGTTACTGTGTGTATGTGGTGAGTCCAACATTTGGCCTGTTCAGGCTGAACTGACTACCTTCTCAAGTAATTTAGTTAGTCACAAGTCCCCAGTCTTTCCCCATAACTTTCCAGATTGTTCTTCATCAAATAGTCATTGACTTCCCATTTGAAGACAGACATTGATCCTGCCTCCACCACACTCTGAGGCAGGTCCTTACGATTGGGCTGCATTTGGCATTTGGATCTTTTGACAAATACCTCAGACGGGAGTGCTTTCATTCTCAATGCTTCTGCCAATAACTATTCTCCCCCTATCTACTCTGTGCAGCTTAATCAATCTCCTCACAGCTTTCTCTTCCCCATGGAGAAAAGGCCCAACTTCTCCAACCAGTCTTTGCAACTGAAGCTATTTCTGTGGCCTCTCCAAATCCATCACATCCCTCCAGTATTTCATACACATTTACCCTCACTCCTTTCCTTTTAGTCTCTGTGTCCCTACTTTATAAAGCCAGCACGCTTCTGAACAACAGGTCGTCAATGCGAATTCGCTGTGACGCGGTGGACAAATTGGGGCTCGTTCCGTAAACACGAACTTTTAAAGCGTGTGTTGGCTGAAACGCAATGACATTGCCAACACTTTAAGCACTGTTTCTAAAGCGCGATTTTTCCTATAAGGCAGGGTTGCACAAGAACACAACTATCCCGTTATAGAAGAACGACCTGTACTTTTGCACTTGCCCCACACTTACAACAAGTTTGTTCATTTACACCAGTTTTCTTTTTGTATATTCATCCTTTTAAAAAACTATCTTTGCGCATTCTTCCTATCATAATTTGCATTTCCAAGAATCCCTGCATGGTGGAAACAGGCCCTTCGTCGTAACAAGTCCACACTGACCCTCTGCAAAGATATCCAAACCGAACCCATTCCCCTACCCTATTACACGACATATACCCCTGACAAATGCACCAATCCTGCACACCCCTGAACACTATGGGTAATTTAGCATGGCCAATTCACCCTAACCTACACATCCCTGAACACTATGGGTAATTTAGCATGGCCAATTCACCCTAACCTACACACCCCTGAACACTATGGACAATTTAGCATGGCCAATTCACCCTAACCTACACATCCCTGAACACTATGGACAATTTAGCATGGCCAATTCACCCTAACCTACACATCCCTGAACACTATGGACAATTTAGCATGGCCAATTCACCCTAACCTACACATCCCTGAACACTATGGACAATTTAGCATGGCCAATTCACCCTAACCTACACATCCCTGAACACTATGGACAATTTAGCATGGCCAATTCACCCTAACCTACACATCCCTGAACACTATGGACAATTTAGCATGGCCAATTCACCCTAACCTACACATCCCTGAACACTATGGACAATTTAGCATGGCCAATTCACCCTAACCTACACATCCCTGAACACTATGGACAATTTAGCATGGCCAATTCACCCTAACCTACACATCCCTGAACACTATGGACAATTTAGCATGGCCAATTCACCCTAACCTACACATCCCTGAACACTATGGACAATTTAGCATGGCCAATTCACCCTAACCTACACATCCCTGAACACTATGGACAATTTAGCATGGCCAATTCACCCTAACCTACACATCCCTGAACACTATGGACAATTTAGCATGGCCAATTCACCCTAACCTACACATCCCTGAACACTATGGACAATTTAGCATGGCCAATTCACCCTAACCTACACATCCCTGAACACTATGGACAATTTAGCATGGCCAATTCACCCTAACCTACACATCCCTGAACACTATGGACAATTTAGCATGGCCAATTCACCCTAACCTACACATCCCTGAACACTATGGACAATTTAGCATGGCCAATTCACCCTAACCTACACATCCCTGAACACTATGGACAATTTAGCATGGCCAATTCACCCTAACCTACACATCCCTGAACACTATGGACAATTTAGCATGGCCAATTCACCCTAACCTACACATCCCTGAACACTATGGACAATTTAGCATGGCCAATTCACCCTAACCTACACATCCCTGAACACTATGGACAATTTAGCATGGCCAATTCACCCTAACCTACACATCCCTGAACACTATGGACAATTTAGCATGGCCAATTCACCCTAACCTACACATCCCTGAACACTATGGACAATTTAGCATGGCCAATTCACCCTAACCTACACATCCCTGAACACTATGGACAATTTAGCATGGCCAATTCACCCTAACCTACACATCCCTGAACACTATGGACAATTTAGCATGGCCAATTCACCCTAACCTACACATCCCTGAACACTATGGACAATTTAGCATGGCCAATTCACCCTAACCTACACATCCCTGAACACTATGGACAATTTAGCATGGCCAATTCACCCTAACCTACACATCCCTGAACACTATGGACAATTTAGCATGGCCAATTCACCCTAACCTACACATCCCTGAACACTATGGACAATTTAGCATGGCCAATTCACCCTAACCTACACATCCCTGAACACTATGGACAATTTAGCATGGCCAATTCACCCTAACCTACACATCCCTGAACACTATGGACAATTTAGCATGGCCAATTCACCCTAACCTACACATCCCTGAACACTATGGACAATTTAGCATGGCCAATTCACCCTAACCTACACATCCCTGAACACTATGGACAATTTAGCATGGCCAATTCACCCTAACCTACACATCCCTGAACACTATGGACAATTTAGCATGGCCAATTCACCCTAACCTACACATCCCTGAACACTATGGACAATTTAGCATGGCCAATTCACCCTAACCTACACATCCCTGAACACTATGGACAATTTAGCATGGCCAATTCACCCTAACCTACACATCCCTGAACACTATGGACAATTTAGCATGGCCAATTCACCCTAACCTACACATCCCTGAACACTATGGACAATTTAGCATGGCCAATTCACCCTAACCTACACATCCCTGAACACTATGGACAATTTAGCATGGCCAATTCACCCTAACCTACACATCCCTGAACACTATGGACAATTTAGCATGGCCAATTCACCCTAACCTACACATCCCTGAACACTATGGACAATTTAGCATGGCCAATTCACCCTAACCTACACTGAGGTGGGGGAAGGGGAAATGAGGAAACTGTTGAAGTCCACATTGATGCCCTGGGGTTGAAGTGTTCCGAGGCAGAAGATGAGGCGTTCTTCCTCCAGGCGTCTGGTGGTGAGGGAGCGGCGGTGAAGGAGGGAGCGGCGGTGAAGGAGGCCCAGGACCTCCATGTCCTTGGCAGAGTGGGAGGGGGAGTTGAAATGTTGGGCCACGGGTCGGTGTGGTTAATTGGTGCGGGTGTCTCGGAGATGTTCCCTAAAGCACTCTGCTAGGAGGCTCAGGTTGTGGGCCACAGGCTCCCGTGGGAAGTAGGGACCTTGGGGCCAATGTGAAATTCCGTCCGAGCTGGGGTGAGCGCAGACGGGATCCCACCGCACACCTGAGCGTCCTCCAACTGGTGCACTACATCGGGTCCGTTGCGACACTCCTGTTCGTGTCTGTCAGCCGGGACCCCCTGATTGGACCAGGTTAATAGCCCCAATCAGGGAACTCATATTCTCCAAGGTCCGCCTGGCTGACCTCATTTCAATCCCGCCACCCAGCGTCCTTGAGAAGGTGAGCTGCCTCCAGTCTGTGCTGTTGATAGGCCCAGAATACCATTACAGATGGAGTATTCACATTTTGACAATATCTTTCCAAGTCAGGAAGGGGTGACTCAGAGGGAAGCTTGTAGGCGTTCCCATGTAACTGCTGCACTTATCCTCCGAGATGGTAGTGGTCATGGGTTTGGAAGACACTGTCTAAGGAGTCTGGGTGAGTCTGTGCAGTGCATTCACGTAGATGGTGCGTACAGCTGCTGCTGAGCATCAATAACTTTTGATGGCCAGGAAGGAGCGAACATATCCACAGTGAGACATAACCGAGTGAGTGTATAGTTTGGGGAATTTGGAGGCTGTGTGGGAACTTGGTGCAGAGGGAAGAGGTGCTTTTTGCTCACTTTTACTGGATCATAGTCTTCTTACAGGATAAATTAGAGCCCAGCGCAAAGAGAGACACCACAGGAAAGCTGTGAGTTCATTGGTTGGTGATAATTTGACAATCTATTCTAGGTTATCTTCAGACTGAAGAGAAAACGGGGAAATATTTGCGTGTTACAAACCAAAAGACCAGTAGGACATTTTTAAAAATCGAAATAAGAACTATGTAATTAAAATAGAGATTAAAACAGAATTTGTTGGTGAAACTCAGTAGGTCTGGCAGCATCTGTGGAGAGAAAGCAGAGGTAATGTTTCACAACCTTATTCATTCTCCGTTCCCTCCACAGGTGCTGCTCTTGGGCGGCACGGTGGCACAGTGGTAAGCACTGCTGCCTCACAGCGCCTGAGACCCGGGTTCAATTCCCGCCTCAGGCGACTGACTGTGTGGAGTTTGCACGTTCTCCCCGTGTCTGCGTGGGTTTCCTCCGGGTGCTCCGGTTTCCTCCCACAGTCCAAAGATGTGCAGGGTCAGGTGAATTGGCCATGCTAAATTGCCCGTAGTGTTAGGTAAGGGGTAAATGTAGGAGTACGGGTGGGTTTCGCTTCGGCGGGTCGGTGTGGACTTGTTGGGCCGAAGGGCCTGTTTCCACACTGTAATCTAATCTAGAGTTATTTTACAATCACACAAAGAGACCCGATGGAGCTGGCGTGATTGAGGCTGCAGTGTACAAGCTGCCCCGCGGCGGTCACATGAAACCACCTGGAGAGATATGCAAAAAACAGAATTCATTTTTTAAACATGAGATGGTAATTATTGTAATGCGGCAGCTCGAGGTGTTTTGATTTCAGAGCGTTTGCCAGTATTTCCATTGGCTGCAGCATGTGGCAGAGCCGTCAAGGAGCAGTCTCCTTGACAACTCCCCTTCGCAGGCACACAGCCTTCCCAGCATCCTCCTGTCCTGGATGCGCAGGATGACGTCGAGGTGTCCTCTGGGAACTGCTGTAGTCAGAAAGCCTCAAAGTCCTTTGTACCTCTGCAACAGTCGTACTGCCACTGTGTCTGCACCAATCCTATCTCTCTCTCTCTCCCTCTGCCTTTGTTCCCCCACCCGCTCTCTCCCATTTCAGTCTCCATGAGGGGAAACAAAAAAAAAACAGTTTGACAATTCAGTCATATTTCAAAGTGAATACACCAGACCTTTGTTTTGAGCCAGTTTAGCTTTCTTTGTCCTTTCTCTGTCTCTCTCTCTCTCTCACTGCCCTCACCACACTCCCCCCTCCCCATATTTCTCAGCCCCCCCCCTTTCTCTCAGACCCACCTCTCTCCTTCTGCCAATCTCCCCAGAGCCCCACACTCCCTCCCTCCCTTTGGCACAGTAGTACTCTTGGCTGTGGTAACACTGAGGCCGGTTGCCCTGGTTACCGGTTTAGCAATCTGTTCTGGGTGCGTGCACGATGAAGGTACTTTTCCCAGCACTCCATATCCTATGAGCCAGCGAGTACCACCGACCCCCCCTTCCCACCCTCCCCCGCTCCTCCAGCACATTTCAGTAATGATCCAGCTGCCCGAACCATAGCTGGAGAAACACTCACTGGGCTTTCTCATCCTGCCCCTGCACAGTACTCTCCGATCTCCCACTGAGGATCTATCCTCAGTTCCCCTCATCCCTTATGCTACCTCTTGTTGGAGTCAGCCAAAAACACCGTGAACACTAATGACACCCGGCTCCACGTTGTTCCTGCTTCTCATTATTGGACTCTTTGTCCCACAGGCTGGCTCAGTGGTTAGCACTGCTGCCCCAGGGACCCAGGTTCGATTCCCATCTTAGGCGACTGTCTGTGTGGAGTTTGCACATTGTCTGTGTGGGTTTCCTCTCACTGTCCAAAGATGTGCAGGTTAGCGTGAAGTGGCCATGCTAAGGTGCCCGCAGTGTCCAGGGATGTGCAGGCAAGCCATGAGAAATGCAGAGTTACAAGGATAGGGTAGGGGGCTGGGTGGAGGATCCAGGTGGACCCCAAGGGCTGAATGACCTGCTTCCACAAGGTGCTGCTGCTGGGCCAGATGGCAGTGGGTAACGCCCTGAACTGGGATCCCTCTGTATCCCTGGAGGCAGTGGGTTGTCTGGGGTCCAGACCCTGCTGTGTTGGGAGGGAGGGTGAGGGTGATCGTGACCAAATGGCTGGACAGAGCTGGATATTGCTTTTGGTTTTGTTTCTTTGATTTCTGCTCTTTTACTTAGAATTCTCAGATGGTGCTGAAAAATGATGCACATTTTGCACTTTTCACTGTCATCTGTACCTGAGTACACATGACAATAAAATCTAATCAACATAAATGGATTTCTTGAGGTGGGGTGAGATTATATATAAAGGTAGACTTTTGGAAATCCTGAGTTGGCACTAGATTCTGTACAAATATAGACCTTTGAGGTGGGGTTAGATTTGATATAAGTGTGGGACTTTGCGCTGTAAAAGACCCTGAGTACAGCCTTTAGCCGGGAGCTGGATGGGGTGGCTGTGCCAGGAGCTAGAAAAATTCAGCAAAGTGAAACGTCGGACATCCTTTGTAAAGGGATTTGAAGGAAGCTGAGTCAGCCTGGATTCCTGAGCTGTGCAGCACAAGTCAAACTCACAGTCAATGTGCAACCCAGGACGAGTGAACAGGGTAATCAATCCAAAATTAGGGCAATGTTACTTCAACGTAAGTGGTTCAAAGCCAGTAATTCGGTAAAATAAGTATGGATAGCCAGACTGCCTTTGACAGACTGAGTCACTGAACATTTCACCAAGGTCATGTCAGTGAAGGTCTTTTCTTGTTGTCCCCTGTTATCCTTAATTCAGCCTTGCTCAGACTTAACAACAATGTCAGAAACATTAATTCTCTACCTGAGTGGTGAGGGGCTGACAGGGAGGGGAGGGTCAAGGAGCTATGGGAAGGCAGGTGAAAGAGTGAGAAAGGTGGAAGCAGCCAATCAGGGAGCGCAGAATGCTCGAAGGATATCCTAAACCTTCAGCATGTGCTTGTTGGGAAACAGAAAACAGCCTGACAGATCTTGGAGACGCCTCTGGATTGGAGAACATGGCAGAAAGACAAAGTAGAAAGGGGGGAAACCAATCCGTAATGAAACCTGGGGAATGTTTCCCGGGATCTCAGGACACACTCCCCTCCTTTAAGATGTTCCTTAAAACATCCTGTCGCTGACCCAGATTTTGATCCAGTTCCTTAATGCACAAGGGTCATTTATTCTTTCATGGGATGTCGGGATTCTTGTCAGACCTGCATTTAATGTCCACCTCTCATTGTTCCCCAAACTGAGCATCTTCACAGTCATAGAATCCCGACAGTGTGGAAACAGGACCCAACCGACCCTTCGAAGTGCAATCCCACCAAGATCCATCCCTTTACCCTATCCCTGTATCCTTGCATCTCACAACACCAAACAATCTCACTGCCTTGTGGCCGACCACTTTCACCCCAGCCTCCCACTCGCCCAAGGACGTGCAAATCCTGGGCCTTCTCCACCGCCAAATCAAAGACACCCTCCAACTAGAGGAAGAACGCCTCATCTTCTACCTCGAGGCTTTACTCGTTTCCAAATCTCCCCTACCCCTCCACCTCATCCAAGATCCAACCCTCCAACTCAGCACTGCCCTCTTGACCTGTCTGACTTGTCCATCTCCCTTCCCACTTATCTGCTCCACCCTTCCCACTGACCTTTCACATTTGCCTGCATCCATCTATCCAGCACCGCACTTTTCAACTCTGCATTTCCCATGGCCAATTCACCCCAACCTGCACATCTTTGGACTGTGGGAGGAAACCGGAGCACCCGGAGGAAACCCACGCAGACACGGGGAGAATGTGCAAACTCCACACAGACGTCTTGCTCAGCTACTTCAGAGCCAGAGACATGGAGGCCAAAACTGGGTAAGGCAGCAGAGTAATTTCCTTAAGAGTTTTAAATGGCAATTTGACAGCCACTATTGCTGAGAAAAGCTTTATAATGTATAATTTGTGAATTTAATGTTAAATCCAGCAATATTCTGGAGATTTCTGGAGAATCTAATGTTCTGGAAGGTTCTGGGAGGAATGTTTTTCTGGAGGGTGTGGTTTTCCAGATCGTGCTGGAGAGTGTGATGTTCTGGAAGGTTCTGGAGGATATGCTTTTCTTGAGGGAGTGATTTTCCAGATAGTTCTGGAGGGTATGATATTCTGGAAGGTTCTGGAGAGTGTGATGTTCTGGAATGTTCTGAAGGGTGTGATGTTCTGAAAGATTCCAGAGGGTACGCTTTTCTGGAGAGTGTAGTGTTCCAAATTGTGCTAGAGGGGGTGTGACGTTCTGGAGAGCTGGGTAATTCGGGGTGAGGGGGAATGGGGGGGCGCTGTTTCAGAATTATTTTCATTGAACTGAGAAGCAATGTCAGGAGGAAATCAAACCAATCTCACATTAGCAGCTAGCCTTCCTTTCAATACACAACACCTTCAACAATTCCCGTTTTATCAGCACTCCCTCTGGAAGAGACTCCTGTTGAATTCTCAATTTGATCTGTTAGTGTCCACACCCGATAATCCTAACTCACCTGTAAGTGGAGAAAATCTTGCCCCCAACTGTCTCATCAAACCTCAGGAGTAGTTCTCAGTTCCAGATAATCCGAAAACTGTCATGTCCCTATTACCTGCCCAAGGCCCCTCAGGATTGACAATTGACAAATGGAGCCACACCTTCCTTGGCCATCAGATCCCAAGGTTTGAAGCTGAACTTGGTACCTCTGGCTCAGAAGCAGCGACAGCGTCAGCATCCACTGCACCACCTCACCAGAATGAATCCTGGGGCTTTGAGGGTTAAGTTGTAGAATAGAATCCCCATACCGTGGAAACGAGCCATTTGGCCCAGCAGATCCTCATCGACCCTCCAAAGAGTAACCCACCCAGACCCCTCCCCCTACATCCCATTTTATCAGCACTCCCTCTGGAAGAGACTCCTGTTGCATTCTCAATTTGATCTGTTAGTGTCCATACCCGATAATCCTAACTCACCTGGAAGTGGAGAAAATCTTGCCCCCAACTGTCTCATCAAACTTCAGGACAGTTCTAAGTTCTAGATAATCAGAAAACTGTCATGTCCCTATGACCTGCCCGAGGCCCCTCAGGATTGACGATTGACAAATGGAGCCACGCCTTCCTTGGCTATCGGATCCCAAGGTTTGAAGCTGAACTTGGTACCTCTGGCTCAGAGGCAGCGACAGCGTCCACTGCACCACCTCACCAGAATGAATCCTGGGGCTTTGAGGGTTAAGTTGTAGAATAGAATCCCCATACCGTGGAAACGAGCCATTTGGCCCAGCAGATCCTCATCGACCCTCCAAAGAGTAACCCACCCAGACCCCTCCCCCTACATTTACCCCTGACCTAATGCACCTAACCTACACATCCCTGAACAATCTGGTACCGGGAATTCACCTAAACAGCACATCTTGGGATTATGGGTAGGAAACAGAACACCCGGATACTGGGAGAATGTGCAAACGCCACACAGATAGTCACCTGAGGCTGGAATTGAACCCTGGTCCCTGGCGCTGTGAGGCAGCAGTGCTAACCACCGTGCCACCCTGAGGATGATAGGTTCCTCTGCCAGGTTTTCTCTTGAGTTTAAAGGTTGGGCAATACTTTAAAGGAATGTTTAAAATAATGAAATGTTTTGATTGTGCAATGGTATTGAAATGATTTTCTCTGTTTGGAAAGACAGAGAGAATGTCAGGGGTCTCTTTAAGCAGGAGCAAGGCCTGAGACCAGGGAGCAAAGAGATATTGAAGATCTGGAGAAAGGAATGTTGGGGGTCAGTAACGAGATTGAGACTTGTATTAGGTATTCAGAAAAAACAATTGTTGCCTTAGTGTCAGATGTTTGGAGGTTTAAGCTCCACCCTTGTTATGGTGGGGACAATTCATGAGTACAGTCTCCACATAACACCGACAAAGCAGATTTAATGCCTCAGGGAGGCTTGAGGCCTACCTTGAGGGTGGAAATTGATGGTGGAAGTGTGGAGAAATAGAGAGGCTCAGGGGTCAAATTCCAAGCCTGGGGTCTCAGCCATGAAAAGCTCAGTCTCCAAGGGTGGAGGGATTAAAACTGGGGATTTACCAGAGGCGAGGATTAGAGGAGTCATGTCTCAGAGGGTTGTGGGCAGAAGGAGGTCACGGAGATGGGGAGAAGCGAGGTCATCGAGGGAATTCAAATCGTGGGCGTGAATTTCTAAATCTAAACAGCCATGATCGGGGAGTCAGCGCATGTCAGCGAGCTCAGGGACATGATGTGAGACAAAATCCATTAGGAGCGTGTTGGGTCATGTCAAGGTTATGGAGGGTAAAATGTTGGACACCAATCAGGAGTGTGTTGGCAAAGACATGGTTAGAAGTGACCAAGGCGTTAGTGCAGGTTTCAGCTGCAGATGGCCTGAGATTGGGGTGACATCAGCCAGAGGTGGAACGAGGTTGACCCAGTGACTGCACAAAGATGTGGTTTTGGGGTCAAAGGTTACAGACTGACATTGTTCGTTGCCAGGAAGAGAGACAGAGTCAGTAGCTCAGGAATGGAGTCTGACACGGAGATTGCGAAACGATGGCTCGGCCATGTCCCAGTAGTCAATTGGAGGAACTTTCTAGAATTTGTCCAGAATTGGGTGAGTTATGCAGTCACAGACCCCAGTGACAGGGAGGAATTGAGAGGAGTATCGCTGAAGCTGGCATCAGTGAAAACTGGCATGCATTGGTGAGGCCACATTCGGTGTGCTGCACACAATTCTGGTCACCCTGCTCCTCCCACACCTCCCAGATCTCTGTGCCTCCTTCATTCTGCCATCTCCGAGGAAATGTACAGGTTTAACAGCAGTGGCTTCAGCTACCCAGATCCCAAACTTGGGAATTCCCTCCCTAAAACTCGCCATCTCTCTTTCCTCCCTCGTCGAAGACTGCCTCCTTGGACAATCTTTCAGCGTCTGTCCTCTGTGTGGCTTCGGGTGGTTGGTGGGGGGGGGGGTGGATTTCGATAATGCCCTGTGAAGCATCTTGGGGATATTTTAGCGACATTGTAGGCACTACATAAATGCAGGGCATTGTTGACTTGCATCTGCTGGATGCGTATTTCGGCGTCAGATGGGTGAAGATTAGGCCCGACTCGAATCACTTGCAAAGCCTTTCAGTGGGTGAAGATGCGCTGAAGAATAAGCCACGATTCTGGATAGAATTCCGGCCGACAGGAATGGAGGATATTTTATAAAATGGGACTTTGGAAGGGCTGAATCCAAACAAATTCAGTTGGTTGTCGAGAAGTTGAGGTACAGGCGGTTCTGCTTCAACACTATAGTTCTGTTCTCATGCAGCCCGTGTTATAAGAAAATGGTGTAATAGCAGCAGCATTTAAACTAATGGGGCCTTTATTGCATTATAACCAATATAGTATTGAGTATAGGAGTTGGGATCATGTTGCGGCTGTCCAGGACACTGATTAGGCCACTGTTGGAATATTGTGTGCGATTCTGGTCTCCTTCCTATCGGAAAGATGTTGTGAAACTTGAAAGGGTTCAGAAAAGATTTACAAGGATGTTGCCAGGTTTAAAGGGTTTGAGCTACAGGGAGAGGCTGAACAGGCTGGGGCTGTTTTCCCTGGAGCGTCGGAGGCTGAGGGGTGACCTTATAGAGGTTTATAAAATCACAAGGGGCATAGATAGGATAGATAGACAAGGTCTTTTCCCTGGGGAGAGCATAGGTTTAGGGTGAGAGGGGAAAGATATAAAAGAGACCTAAGGGGCAACATTTTCACACAGAGGGGGGTACGTGTATGGAATGAGCTGCCAGAGGATGTGGTGGAGGCTGGTACAATTATAGCATTTGAAAGGCATTTGGATGGGTATATGAATAGGAAGGGTTTGGAGGGATATGTGCCAAGTGCTGGCAAATGGAACTAAATTCGGTTGGGATGTCTGATCGGCATGGACAGGTTGGACCAAAGGATCTGTTTCCATGCTGTACATCTCTGTGACTGCATGACATGCTTGAAACGTTTGAGCTTGAGAAATAATGTCCCCAAATCATCAATCATGTTACAGCAAAATTGTATTAATGAAATGTGCGTTATAGCAGAATGACCTGTGATCTTCAGGCATGAGTAGAATCCTTTCAGATCCCATTGGCACTCTTATGTTGGCCAACAGGATCTCTCTGCCGCCTCCTACTGGATGGGCTGGGCAGTCTGGCTGACATTTCTGTGTCTGCAGCAGAGCCTGGCTGCATCCCAACACTGCGTCCTGAGCTGCATTACTGACTGCGAGCAGTTTGTCTGCAGCACGCTGCCCCAGCAGTCTCACTCCGAATCCGAATCCCAACACCACACAGCCAACCTCCTTCCTGTTCCCATTGTTCCGAATTACTGATCCAAGTGGAACAGTTAGACACAGAACTCTCCCTCATGCATAAAGACTGTCATTTCCACTGTCCGGCATATTCAATGCCGCCAATCCATCATCAAATCATCAAGCTTCACTCTGCCTGAGAGCACAGCCTCCACAATACCACTCTGACAGGAGAGACCAACGGAGGGAGAGACAGACAGACAGAAAGAGACAGAGACAGAGGGAAAGAGACAGAGAGAGACAGATGGAGAGAGAGCGACAGAGACAGAGAGAGAGGGAGAGATAGAGAGAGAGAGAGAGAGAGACAGAGACAGACAGATGGAGAGAGAGCAACAAACAGACAGAGACAGAGAGAGAGGGAGAGATAGAGAGAGAGAGAGAGAGAGACAGAGACAGAAGAGAGAGATTGACAGAGAGAGAGGGAGAGGTGAGGGGTGACAGAGACACACAGAGCAAGGTAGAGAGAGATGGACAGAGAGAGAGGGAGAGGTGAGGGGTGACAGAGACACAGAGCAAGGTAGAGAGAGGCAGAGAAGAGATGGAGACGGAGAAAATCAGACAGCGGGAGGACAGAGAGAAAAGACTGAAGGACAGAGAAAGACAGAGAGAGAGAGTAACAGGTACGATTGGTGATATAATGAAAGCATATCAGAAGAAAGAATTAATCCAGAATTTCCCAATCACTGCAGTCTTTATTCTTTATTTCCTCATTTTTCTGCCTTTATATTCTTTGTTTAGATTTATTTTCCTGTGTTTTAAGATGGTGCCGGAGAGTGGTGACACTGTACAACACTTTGCACTGTATTTTGTTACAAGATACAGGCGTCCATTAATCAATCAAATCGATTCAGACCTGGAAGCACCACTGGGGTAAATCACACCCACGTAGAAGTGTTCGGAACATCTCGGCAAACACATTGCTGCCTTTGCAGTGTGAACAGGACCAGGAATGATCTGCACAGGGAAAACTAAGGTCACAGAGTTCCAATCCAGCAGCATCATTTTATAGCAACATTTCAAAGGCAAATACATAAATACTTCCACTGGAAGGAAATTGCTGGGGGGGGGGGGGGGGGGGGGGGAGAGCCAATGGGATAACTAAGATGGTCTTGAGGGGCTGAGTGGCCTTTGTATAGTTTCAGTGATTTGGAACCTGATTACTTTTGGATGGGGGCACTTGAGAAAATGAACACAAAGACGCAACAAAACACGACTTATGATTGTTTGTAAAACGAGGAACATGACTCAGTATAACCAGGCGGTCAGAGATACGAGCTCACCCAGAGACTGGCTTCACTTCCAGAACAATCGGCCGCCATTTGAGATGTGATTGTTCGGATCCCTGAGAGACAACCGAACCAGGAACAGGATGGCTGAAGGTGGGGAAGACTGGGAGATGGTTAACACTGACCGAGAGTAGGCCACTTTGTGTGTTGTAACTTGGAGATGTGTATGTCTGGGATGGTAAGGGAGAGGGGAGGCAGTGGTGGTAATGGCCGTGTCACTGGCCTCAGGCTGAGGTCGCAGGTTCAAATCCCACCACCGCTGCTGATGGAATTTTAACCTACCGAATAAATAAACCCCATAAATCATTGGGAAGACTCATCCAATTCCCTCAGATCCGTCGCGGATGGAAGTCTGCTGTTCTCCCCATGTGACTCCAGGGACTGATTCCAAACTGCCCCCTGAGTGAGTCAGTTGCTTCAGGGGCAGTGAATGTTGACCGAGCTGAGGGTGCCGATATTCCACAAGGAAAAGACATCTGGATAAGGATGTGAATAGGGAAGGTTTGGAGGGATATGGGCGAGGAGCAGGCAGGTGGGACCAGTTCAGTTTGGGAATATGGGCGGGTGGGAGTGACGGGTCTGCTTCCATTCTGTGTGACTCTGTCCCTCATCTGACTCCAGCCCCAGTTGGGAAAACAACTCGATTGTCAGACCCCCAGCCCGCCCACCACCCTCCTCCGGGCTGAGGATGGATCAATGAATATCAACTTCAAAGGCAGAATGCTCTGCCCAACGAGATGCTTGAGGTGGAAATGCCACACGTTTTTGAGCAGGAGTTGGAGATAGATCCGAGGATGAAAGGAGGCAAAGAGGATGGGACAGGAAGTGGGAGCAGGGGACTGAGTTGGACGACCAGCCATGATGACATTGAATGGCGGAGTGTTTTCGAAGAGTCTATTCCTGTTGCCTTTGTCGATATTTCGATACCTCACCCATATCTCACCTGACACAACAGAAAATAATCACAATTCGGAGGAGCCGGTGTTGGACTGGGGTGTGCAACGTTAAAAATCACACAACACCAGGTTATAGTCCAACAGGTTTAATTGGAAGCACACTAGCTTTCAGAGCGTCGCTCCTTCATCAGGTGCTGGTGGAGTATAAGATCGTGAGACAGAATTTACAGCAAAAGTTTACAGTGTGATGTAACTGAAATGATGTTTTGAAAGAGACCTGGATCGTTTGTAAAGTCTCTCATCTTGTCCCATCTCATAGCCATCTTGATTCGAGATGGATCAGACTTTGAGAAGGAGAGCTGTAAGAACATAAGGAGGACGGGTTGCAGGAGGCCATCATTACTGTGCTGCCTTGATCACGGCCTTAACTCCACTCTCTCGTCTAACCTTCCAGCCCCAATAACCCATGAGTCACAGAGGCGCACAGCCCGGAAACAGACCCTTCGGTCAACTGGTCCGTGCAGACCATAATCCCAAACTAAACTAGTCCCACCAGCCTGTGCTTGGCCCATATCCCTCCAAACATTTCCTGTTCGTGCACCTATCCAAATGTCCTTTACCCGTACCCACATCCACCACTCCCTCTGGAAGTTCATTCCAAACACTAACCACTCCATGAAAAACAAAAGTGCCCCTCATGACTTTTCAAAATCTTTCTCTCTCACCTTAAAAATACTGCCCGTACTCTTGGAACCCCCCACCCTCGGGAAAAGACAGCTGCCATTCACCTTATCCAAACCCCTCATGGTTTTATGAGGGGTATACCCCTCGTGGTCACCCCTCAATCTCTAACATTCCAGTGAAGAAATTCCAGCCTTAGCCAGCCTCTCCTTATAGCTCAAACCCTCCATTCCCAGCAGCATCCTGGTAAATCTCTTCCGAACCCTCTCCAACTGGACAATATCCTTACTCCAACAGGGGGAAACAGAACGAGACGCAGTGCTCCAGAAGAGACATCACCAACCACCTCAACATGGCGTCCCAATCCCTGTCATCAATATTGACTCCTCCATCAATTAAATACCCAACTCAGCCTCGAATATACTCAATGGTGCAGCTCTGTCAGCTCAAGAATTCCCAACAACTCCCTCAGAGATGTCAGTCTTCCTCCGTATTTGTAGGGGGTCTCTGATCTTTACGTAACCCCCGTCCCCGAGCCCTATAGGCCAGCAGGAGGTGGAATATGCACTTTGTAAGGAGCTTGTCAATACCCCTCACCGCTCACAATCCAACAGTTCGTGCTAGAACACAAATCACCGTTTGGGAACACAGATTTCAAGCATTGCTGCAAAGAGACATAGTTGGTCAAAGCATTTCATTTTGAACTCATTATGCCAGTGGATTGGCAGTGGGGCACATCCTCAACACTGACCCTCCGACACTGCGGCACTCCCTCAGCACTGACCCTCCGACAATGCGGCAATCCCTCAGCACTGACCCTTCGACACAGCGGCACTCCCTCAGCACTGACCCTCCAACACTGCGGCACTCCCTCAGCACTGACCCTCCGACACTGTGGCACTCTCTCAGCACTGACCCTCCGACACTGCTGCAATCCCTCAGCACTGACCCTCTGACAGTGTGGCACTCCCTCAGCACTGACCCTCTGACGGTGCTGCACTCCCTCAGCACTGACCCTCCGACAGTGTTGCACTCCCTTAGCACTGCCCTCGAACAGTGTGGCACTCCCTCAGCACTGACCCTCTGACAGTGTGGCACTCCCTCAGCACTGAACCTCCGACAGTGCGTTACTCCCTCAGCACTGACCATTTGACAGTGCGGCACTCCCTCAGCGCTGACCCTCCGACAGTGTGGCACTCTCTCAGCACTGACCTTTGACAGTGCGGCACTCCTTCAGCACTGACCCTCCGACAGTGCTGCACACCCTCAGCACTGACCCACCGACAGTGTGGCACTCCCTCAGCACTGACCCTCTGACAATGTGGCACTCCCTCAGCACTGACCCTCCAACAGTGCGGCACTCCCTCAGCACTGACCCTCCGACAGTGTGGCACTCCATCAGCACTGACCCTCTGACACTGCGGCACTCCCTCAGCACTGACCCTCCGACAGTGTGGCACTCCCTCAGCACTGAGCCTTCGACAGTGCGGCACTCCCTCAGTACTGACCCACCGACAGTGCAGCACTCCCTCAGTATTGACCCTCCGACACTGCGGCACTCCCTCAGTCCTGCCCCTCTGACAGTGCAGCACTCCCTCAGCACTGACCCTCCGACAGTGTGGCACTCCCTCAGTACTGACTCTCTGACAGTGCAGCAGTCCCTCAGCACTGACCCTCTGACAGTGTGGCTCTCCCTCAGGACTGACCCTCTGACAGTGTTGCACTCCCTCAGTACTGACCCTCTGACAGTGCGGCACTCCCTCAGCACTGACCCTCTGACAGTGTGGCACTCCCTCAGCACTGACCCCCCTGACAATGTGGCAGTTCCTCAGCACTGACCCTCCGACAGTGCCCACTCCCTCAGCACTGACCCTCTGACAGTGCAGCACTCCCTCAGCACTGACCATCCGATAGTGCTGCACTCCCTCAGCACTGACCCTCTGAGAGTGTGGCATTCCCTCAGCACTGACCTTCTTACAGTGTGGCACTCCCTCAGCACTGAGCCTCTGACAGTGTGGCACTCCCTCAGTACTGACACTCTGACAGTGCGGCACTCCCTCAGTACTGACCCTCTGACAATGCGGCACTCCCTCAGCACTGAGCCTCTGACAGTGTGGCACTCCCTTTGCACTGACCCTCTGACAGTGTGGCACTCCCTCAGTACTGACCCTCTGACAGTGTGGCACTCACTCAGTACTGACCCTCTGACAGTGTGGCACTCACTCAGTACTGACCATCCGACAGTGGGGCACTCCCTCAGCACTGACCCTCTGACAGTGCGGGGCTCCCTCAGGACTGACTATCGACAGTGTGGCACTCACTCAGTACTGACCGTCCGACAGTGGGGCACTCCCTCAGCACTGACCCTCTGACAGTGCGGTACTCCCTCAGCACTGACCCTCTGACAGTGCGGGGCTCCCTCAGCTCTGATCCTCCGACAGTGTGGCACTCCCTCAGAACTGACTCTCCGACAGTGCGGCACTCCCTCAGCTCTGATCCTCCGACAGTGTGGCACCCCCTCAGCACTGACCCTCTGACAGTGTGGCAGTCCCTCAATACTGACCATCCGACAATCCGGTACTCCCTCAGCACTGGCCCTCCCTTATTATAGCACTGGTCTGATGGCCTGCATTAAGGACTCAGATCTCTGAGTTAGTCTTTATACTTTTAAGATGATTACTCACAGTACTCGCAGACATAAATATTTCATTCTAAATTAATAACTGTCATGTTTTGCAAACGTAACCATGAAGTAAAGTTTCTGCTTATTGGTTCAGTTGAACCATTACGTGGAGCAATACCACCTCCATGTGGCCATTCCGTGTAATGACCCAAACAAGTATAATCATTTTGAACACATGACAGTGAAGCAAAAAGAGTCGAGAGTGTGGTGCTGGAAAAGCGCAGCAGGTCAGGCAGCATCCGAGGAGCAGGAGAATCGATGTTTTGGGCATAAGCTCTTCATCGGAACGTCGGGGTCTGGGAAGGGGGCTGAGAGATGAATAGGGGGTTGGGTGCGGGTGGGGGGTTTGGGGGCAAGGTGCTCTTCCACATCTGACATAGATTTTCCCCTCCCCCCCCCACCTTATCCCAGATCCAATTTCCCCCCCCTCCCAAACACTGCCACATTCCTGATGAAGGACTTATGCCCGAAACATCGATGCTGCCTGGCCTGCTGTGCGTTTCCAGCGCCACCCTCTCGACTCGGATCTCCAGCATCTGCAGTCCCCTCACTTTCCCTCAGTCGCTGGATCACAATATCCTTTTATTTTCCAAAGAGTCATCAAAATATCGTAAATACAAATGGGAAAAACTGCGGATTCTGGAAATCAGAAACACAAACAGGAATTTGTGGAAAAGCTCTGCATCGATGGAGAGAAGTCAGAGTTAACATTCCCCGAGAAGTTAGCTCTGACTTCTCTCTGCAGTTGCTGCCCGACCTGGTGAGCTTTTCCAGCAACTGCTGTGTTGGCATCAAAATATAGCGACAGATTCCGTTTGAGGGTCTTCCTGAACTTTCTTCCCTGAGAATTGTCCCAGGCTGTGAGTGAGGTGGCTGGCACCATGCCCGAGCTGTGAGGGGAGGGGTGTGGAATGTGAAAATCCTCAAGGCTCAGAAAGGGTTGGAGAGATGTCCACGCTCAGTCGCAGCACATCGGAACATCGGTGCCTCAGCACTGAGGAGCTCTATCAGTGAGTTTGGTCCTGCTGTCAACACTTGGAAGATTGTAGAAAGGTTTAACCATGTGAAGATATTATCCGAAGCACAACTCCGAACAGCTTGGCTCCAATCACAATTTTATATAGAGTCATAGGATCACACAGCGCAGAAACAGACCCCAGTCCATGCCAACCATAATCCCAAATTAAAATAGTCCCATCTCCGCCGTATCTGCTCCCAGGAGGACCAGTTCCACCGCAGAACACACCAGATGGCCCCCTCCTTTAGAGACCGCAATTTCCGTTCCCAAGTGCCCTCCAACGCATCTCGTCCACATCCCGCACCTCCGCCCTCAGAACCCACCCCTCCAAACGTAACAAGGACAGAATGCCCCTGGTGCTCACCTTCCACCCTGCCAACCTTCGCATAAACCAAATCATCCTCCGACATTTCCGCCACCTCCAAACAGACCCCACCACCAGGGATATATTTCCCTCCCCACCCCT
>NW_025215358.1:82968-86101 GCF_004010195.1 Chiloscyllium plagiosum
TATTTCCCCTTCCCCCACCTCACCCTAGTTCCAAACTTCCAGCTCAGCACTGTCCCCATGAGTTGTCCTACCTGCCTATCGTCCTTTCCACCTATCCACTCCACCCTCCTCTCTGATCTATCACCTCCATCCCCACCCCCTCCAACTATTGTACTCTGTTACTTTCTCCCCACCCTCCACCCCCCTCTCATTTATCTCTCCACTCTGGAGGCTTCCTGCCTCTATTCCTGATGAAGGTCTCTAGCCTGAAACGTCGATTTTCCTGCTCCTCGGATGCTGCCTGACCTGCTGTGCTTTTCCAGCCCCACTCTGATCCAGACTCGGGTTTCCAGCATCTGCAGTCCTCGTTTTTACCTCGTCCCACCTACCTGTGCTTGGTCCACATTCCTCTAAACCTTTCCTGTTCATCGACTTATCCAAATATCTTTTAAACATTGTAACTGTACCGACATCCATCACTTCCTCTGGACGTTCATTCCACACACGAACCACCCTCTGTGTAAAATCTCTTGCCTTAAAAATATGCCCCTGAGTTTTGAAAAAGACATCTACCATTCACCTCGTGATTTTGTAAACCTCTATAAGGTCACCCCTCAAAGCCCTCTGCTCCAGGGAAAACAGCCCCAGCCGATCCAAACCGTCCTTATAACCCAAACCCTCCATTCCTGACAACACCCTGATAGATATTTCCTTGTCCTGAATCCCCTCCAATCTGGGATTGAACTGAGACCTGCTCCCTTTCGGTAAACATCTGACAATGAACAGCCAGACCCTTCTTCACTGGGACACAGGGGGAGGCAAAATACGGCAGACGCAGGAAAGCTGAAGCAAAAACGACGAATGCTGGAGAAACTCATCAGTGTCTGTGAAGGCGGAAATGGAAATGGAATTAGACTTAGGTTTGATTGTCACATGTGCTCAAGTACGTGGTTACAGGCAGTGCAGTGAACAGTTCACCAACTCACCATTCCCCAGCAACATGACAGCTATAAAGGTATCGGGTATAAACGAGAAAAATGAGGAAATAGAAGTAAAAATTGGGACGCTGTACAGGACATTGGTTAGGCCACTGTTGGAATATTGCGTGCAATTCTGGTCTCCTTCCTATCGGAAAGATGTTGTGAAACTTGAAAGGGTTCAGAAAAGATTTACAAGGATGTTAGCGAGTTTTGAAGAAGATTTGTAGCCAGGGTGGGGGTTTTGGGTGGAAGTCTGCTCACTGAGCTGGAAGTGCTGGCCAGGTGCTGGCTAATGGGACTAGATCAGTCTGAGGACATCTGGGTCGGCATGGACAAGTTGGACCGAAGGGTCTGTTTCCGTGCTGGACGTCTCTATGACTCCATTACAGTCCTACAGTTGTAAACTTCAGCCTTGAGGCCGGGAATCCATGGAGTTTGAGGGAAATGGGGGAAAAGAAAACACACAAAGAGGAGAAAGAAGGAGAGAAACGGACAAGCCCCCGCTTAGCAACCCAACTCCGCCGCCATCTTGGAGCGGACGATGACGACACTTCAGGTCTGACTCCTCTTCGGAATCTTGCCTGGGCTTTCTCCTGGGGGATTTGGCCAAATCGCAATGATAATTGGGGCCAGGCACGGATCTGAAAGGGTTAATAGTGCCGTTAGTATCACCCACTCGGGAGATTGTGGATGGACCAGAGAGGCTGAGCAGTTCTCAAACGGGTGAGACCCTCACCCTTCCACCTTGTCGCACTTTAAGTCTCTCTGACAATGTTTGTCATGTCGATGTAACCCGTACTCAGTTGGCAATCTGCAATAAACTAGATCCTGCTCAAGGCAGGGTCCTGTTCTGGGAAGTAGGTGTGTCTACCCCCACAGTGGGCCAAGTGGAGAAAGTGAGGGACTGCAGATGCTGGAGAGTCAGAGTCGGAGAGTGTGGTGCTGGAAAAGCGCAGCAGGTCAGGCAGCAGGGGCAGGAGAGTTGACGTTTCAGAAAAGAGGGAGCGGCCCAAGGGGGCTGAGAGATAAATGGGAGGGGGTCTGACTGCGGCAGGGGAAAGCCAGCTGGAAACGCGATAGGTAGATGAAAGTGGGGGGGGCCCAAATGATCCTTCCACATCCGGCAGAGATTTTCCTGCACCTCCAAACACCTCATACAGCGTCTGTTGCTCTCGTTGTGATCTTCTCTACATCGTGGAGACAGGATGCCAACTTGCAGACCGTTTCAGGGAACCACACACCAAACCTCCCCACCGCCCCGAACACTTCAACTTTCCCTCCCACTCCACAAAGGACATGCAAGTCCTTGGCCTCCTCCACCGCCAAACCCTAACCACCCGACTCCTGGAGGAAGAACGCCTCATCCTCCACCTTGGGACCCTCCAATCACACGAGGTCAATGTGGATTTCACCAGGTTCCTCATTTCCCCTCCCCCCCACCTTATCTCTATCCGCTCCACCCTCCTCTCCGACCTCCCACCTCCATCCACCTATCACATTCTCAGCTACCTTCCCCCCAACCCCATCCCCCTCCCATTTATCTCTCAGCCCTGAGGGGCAGGAGAATCGACGTTTCGAGCACAAGCCCTTCATCGGGAATGATGAAGACATTGGCGTTACCCGTTGGCATGGAAATGCAAGCAGGAGTGGGCAGAGTGGCCTAACTTTGGACATATTCTACTGAAGCTGTTCAGGGAGTTTTATGACACACTGCTCTGGGCAGGTGGGGCTTGAACCTGGGCCTCCTGGGTTACAGATAGGGCCTTGTTTTTAAAAAAAAAGAAAGCGGGTACTATCTTCAGGAGTGACCCTCCTGGTGTCAACTCCCCCAGTTCCCCGAGTCCGTTCCTAACATGGTCCAAGGCTGCCCCACCCAACCCCCACCCCACACCCTCCCCAGTCTCTCTTGGATTCAGGATCCATTGGGGCCTTTGCGTTGGGATGAGTTGTAGTACCTGCAGTGCCCACTACCAAACTGTTGGTGCTGTCCAACTTTCCGGAACATTCCCACTCCAGTGTCAGTGTTAACCTCTCAGATTCTGGATTAGTGGTGCTGGAAGAGCACAGCAGTTCAGGCAGCATCCGAGGACAGGCAAAATCGCAGCAAAAGCCCTTCATCAGGAATAAAGGCAGTGAGCCTGGAGCCTGGAGAGATAAGCTAGAGGAGGGTGGGG
>NW_025215358.1:87437-103105 GCF_004010195.1 Chiloscyllium plagiosum
CCTCCTCTAGCTTATCTCTCCACGCTTCAGGCTCACTGCCATTATTCCTGATGAAGGGTCTTTGCCCAAAACGTCGATTTTGAAGCTCCTTGGATGCTGCCTGAACTGCTGTGCTCTTCCAGCACCACTAATCCAGAATCTGGTTTCCAGCATCTGCAGTCATTGTTTTTACCTCGTTGATGTTAACCTCTCAGGGCCTACCCTCAGGGCTGAATCAATCAAGCACGTGTTGTGGAATTGGAGGATTGAACACGATGCTGCCTGATGGAAGATGAGGAATAACTGTCATTATGGTCCCTCACATCGCCATGGTGCACCTGAAATACACCATTTTGAGTGCTCGCTGGAGGGAATAGAACAGGTCTTGTTCTGGTCTCTTCCAGAGTAATCAGGAGAAACGTCATCAGCAAAATCATAAACTCCAAAAAAAGTAAAGGTGCCCAGGCATTGAGAGATGGGACACTCCAAAAGACTTCGGGTAAGATAGCGGCGGAGTGGGGGTTCTGAGCAAAGGGCTCGTCTGCTCTGACTGCTTTTCTTTTCATTTCTTTCTTTTGCCACTTTTCTTGTTTTTGTTTTCTCCCAGTTTAATTTTACTTACCTCCAGGTAAAGCACTCGGTACTGGCGACAGCATCTAGGCTAGGTAGGCCCAACACAGACAGGAGTGGGCTTAGCGCAGACTGGAGTGGGTCTAGTGCAGACTGGAGTAGGCCCAGCACAGACGGGAGTTGACCTTGCACAGAATGGGCCTAGCGCAGACTGGAGTGGGTCTAGTGCAGACTGGAGTGGGTTTAGCGCAGACTGGAGTGGGCCTAGCGCAGACTGGAGTGGGTTTAGTGCAGACTGGAGTAGGCCCAGCACAGACGGGAGTTGACCTTGCACAGAATGGGCCTAGCGCAGACTGGAGTGGGTCTAGTGCAGACTGGAGTGGGTTTAGCGCAGACTGGAGTGGGCCTAGCGCAGACTGGAGTGGGCCCAGCGCAGACTGGAGTGGGTCTAGTGCAGACTGGAGTGGGTTTAGCGCAGACTGGAGTGGGTCTACTGCAGACTGGAGTAGGCCCAGCACAGACGGGAGTTGACCTTGCACAGAATGGGCCTAGCGCAGACTGGAGTGGGTCTAGTGCAGACTGGAGTGGGTCTCGTGCAGACTGGAGTGGGTTTAGCACAGACTGGAGTGGGTCTCGTGCAGACTGGAGTGGGTCTCGTGCAGACTGGAGTGGGTTTAGCGCAGACTGGAGTGGGTCGAGTGCAGACTGGAGTAGGCCCAGCACAGACGGGAGTTGACCTTGCACAGACTGGGCCTAGCGCAGACTGGAGTGGGCCTAGCGCAGACTGGAATGGGCCCATCACAGACTGGAGTAGGTCCAGCACAGACTGGAGTGGGCCAAACACAGACTGGAGTGGGTCCAGCATAAACGGCAGGAAGTCCAGCACAGACTGGATTAGGCCCAGCGCACACTGAACAAGGCCTAGCGCAGACTGGAGTGGGCCCAGTACAGACTAAAGTGGGCCCAACATTGACTGGACTGGGCCCACAATAGCCTGGATTGGGCCCAACGTAGAGTGGATTAGGCCCACCATGGACTGTAGGAGTCCCAGCAGAGACTGGAGTAGATCCAACATAAACTCCAAACTGGAGTAGGCCCTACATGGACTGGAGTAGGCCTGCACAGACTGGAGTGGACCTCGCGCAGACTGGGGTAAGCCCAGCACAGACTGGTTTGGCCCAGCACGGACTGGAGTGGACCAACACAGACTGCAGTAAGACCAGCACGGGCTGGAGTGGCTAATGTGAGAACTGCAGACGCTGGAGATTAGAGTCAAGATTAGAGTGGTGCTGGAAAAGCACAGCAGGTCAGGCAGCATCCGAGGGGCAGGACGTTCCTGATGAAGGGGTCCTGCCCAAAACGTCGATTTTCCTGTTCCTCTAATGCTGCCTGACCTGCTGTGCATTTCCAGCACCACTCTAATCTGGACTGGAGTGGGCCCCGTACGGACTGGAATGGGCCCAGCACGGACTGGATTGGGCCTAGTATGGACTGGAGTAGGCCCAGCACATACTGGATTGGGCCCAACCCAGACTGGACCAGGCCCAGCACAGTCTGGAGTAGGCCCAGCACAGACTGGAGCAGGCCCAGCACGGACGAGAGAAGGCCCAGCACAGACTGGAAGAGGCCCAGCACAGACTGGAGTAGGCCCAGCACAGACTGGAGCAGGCCCAGCACGGACTGGAGCAGGCCTAGCACAGACTGGAGTAGGCCCAGCACGGACTGGAGTGGGCCCAGCACGGACTGGAGCAGGCCCAGCACAGACTGGAGTAGGCCCAGCACAGACTGGAGTAGGCCCAGGCAGCATGTGGTGGTGGAGGTGAGGTTTGGGCACAGTACAAAGTCCAGCATCGGTGAGGTCCACTGGCTGGCGGGGGGGGGGGGGGGGGGGGTCATAGTTGTGGGAGTAGGATTGGAGGCAAGATGGAGATGGCCCCAAAGTGTGGTGACAATGGAGGGCACCCTTAACAAGAAGGACTGTAAATTTGAACACTTTCTTTATTTCTCCATTCTCCTGCCTTTATAGTCAATGTTTTGGTTGTTTTTCTGTGTTTTAAGATGGCCGCCGGAGAGTAGCATCACAACACAACTGTAACACGATACGCGTGACAATAAATAAATCAAATCAAATCAAATCAAGAAACTGTCAGCCAATATCAGCAGTCAAGCTCTTTGAGTTTGGCTGAAGCAAGAGTGAGCGTTGTGTGCCAGAGATAGGGGCAGCATGTCTTAAATAAATTCATGGGATGTGGGTGACAGTGTCAGGGCCAGTACGGTTGCCCACCCCTAGTTGGTGCTCTTGGCTGTTTCAGAGGAAGTTATATTTGGACCAGACCAGGTAGGGAAGAGCAGATTACCTTCCGGAAAAGATATGTGAGAATTGGAAAGGCTTTTAGCAACAACAATTGACAGTGGTTTCATGGTTGTCATTAGAACAACCTCTGGATTTTTATTGGATTCAAATGTCACCATCTGTCATGGTGCGATAAGAAGCAGATTATTAAATTGGAGAGAGTTCAGAAAAGATTTATCAGGATGCAACCAAGCCTGAGTCATGAGGAAAGGCTGGGACTTTTGTCACTGGAGCGTCAGAGGCTGAGGGGTGACCTCATAGAGGTTTATAAAATCATGAGGGGCATGGATAAGGTGAATAGCAAAGGTATTCTTCCCCAGGGTGTAGACGTCCAAAACTGGAGGGCATAGGTTTAAGGTGAGAGGGGAAAGATAATAAAAGAGACCTAAGAGACAGCTTTTTCACACAGAGGGTGGTATGGGTATGGAATGTGCTGCCAGAGGAAGTGGTGGAGGCTGGTACAAGTGCAACATTTAAAAGGCATCTGGATGGGTGTATGAATAGGAAGAGTTTGGAGGGATATGGGCCAAATGCAGGTTAAATGGAACCAGTTTAGTTTGTGTAACTGGGTCAGCGTGAGTTGGGCCAAAGAGTCTGCTTCCATGCTGTTTTACTCTATGACTCTACATAACCAGAGTCCTGTGACATTATCTTCCACCAACTCCTCAGAGTTCTGAGTGCGGAGGTGAAAGGTTACAGAGACGAGTAAACACTCTCTTAGTACTGGATTAATACTCGAATAGGGAAACCATGGTCGAGAGGTCAATTGGTCACTGAGCCAGGGGCGAGGGTTTCTGTCTCTGATGCGGAGGATGGAGGATGCAGAATGTGAGAGGGTGATGCAGAGGGATCTCAGTGTTTACAGAAGATTAAGGAGTGTCATTGGACCTCTACTCAGCTGATAAGTCAAGAAGATCGTGGTTGATCTGATATCCCTCAATTCCACTTGCCCCTTTCCCCATAACCCTTGATTGCCTTCCCCATTAAAAATCTGTCTACCTCAGCCCTGAATACGTAATGACCCAGCCTCCTCTCTCTCTCTCTCTCTCTCATACAGGACAAGGCGGAACGTAAACTGGATCCCAAAGCTCGCTCACTGACAGGAAACCTGACCCCTCCTTGGGACAACTACCACCATTTCGCTCGATCTAGGGCCTGACCTGAGGCAGGATCCTACTTTACCACCAGCGGGACTGAAAAGCTCAACACTTTGGGGCTCAAAGTCTCTTTATGTCCAATTGGAATTAAACACCCTGTTCACTGAACATTACGGTTGAAGTCTGGTTTGCTAACAATGTGATAATTGTCGCTTTGATTGAATCTGTTCACTATACACATGACCTTAAAGATTAGGTCCAGGCAGTTTACATTATTGGACAACAAGCAGATTTCTATTCAGTAGTACATTGTGTTAACTGATTTAAAAAAATTGAAATGTCTTATCTCCTCTATTCCACAGCTCACTGTTCACAGCACTTTCCAAACACTGGCAGTTCGGATAATCATTGGAAGAAAGTGAGAACCTTATTAATGACTGATTATTAATTATTTGTTCTTCAAGATTAAGACCGGAGGATTCACAAAAGGAAACGCAAGTCCCTTGAGCAATGTCTTCACAACTCATAACATTGAAAGTCGAAAAGTGTGACGCTGGAAAAGCACAGCAGATGGCGTTTGAGGAACAGGAGAGTCAATGTTTTGGGCGGAAGCCCTTCATCATTCCTGCTGTGCTTTTCCAGCACCACACATTTCAACTCTGACCTGCAGTCCTCACTTTCTCTTGATTGAGTCGAAAGTAAGCCAGGACAATAAAGCCAATATCAGTAACTATGTCAGTGACAACTGTTATCGATTGTTGTAAAACAAAACATCTCCTTCACTAATATCCTCCACGATATTGGCAGTCATACAGTTACAGCAGAGAGAAAGGTATTTCTGCCTCATCTCATCCATCCAAGTCAAAAGCAGCCACTGAATGATTGTAATCCCGTTCTCCAGCGTTCTGTCTCTCCCAGCCTCACAGGCACTGAGTTCCAGATGCCCACCACCCTCTGAGCGAGAAAGATGTTCCTCACACCTGCTTTAATTTATGCTCCTCGATTCTTTCACCGATTGAAAAGGTTTCTTCCTGTCTCCCCTGCCTACGTCCCTCATTATTTTCTCCATCCCGATCACATCCTCTCTCAACCTCCTCTGCTCTCAGGAAAACAATCCCAGTCTGACCAATCTCTCTCCATCACTGAAACTCTCCAGCCCAGAGCAACATCCTGGTAAAGCTCCCTCTGCACCCCCTCCTGTGCTATCGCATCCCTCTGATAATGTGGACTCCAGAACATCACACAGTACTCCAGCTGTGGCCTGAGCCATGTGTTATACAGTTCACAGGATCACCTCCCTGCTCTTAAACTCTATTTTGATTTGATTTGATTTATTCCTGTCACGTGCACCAAGGTACAGTGAAAAGTGTTTGTCTTATAAGCCTTCCAGGCAGATGGTACTGTACAGGTGCGTTCGGGTAACAGAGCAGAGAGCAGAATCCAATGTGAAAGTTGCTGAGAAGGTGCAGAGAGAGAGATCACATTAACATTTGAGCAGGGAAGAAGCTGTTTTTGAATCTGTTCATACGTGTCTTCAAACTTTTATATCCTCTGCCTGATGCAAGAGGGTGGAAGACAGCACAACCAGGGTGGGAGGGTTCTTTGATGATGCTGGCTGCTTTTTTCCAAGGCAGTGGGAGATATGGGGGGGGATCAGTGGAAGGGAGGCTGTGTGTGATGGACTGGGCTGTGTAGTTTCTCTAGTTTCTTGCGGTCCTGGGAAGGCCGATTGCCATGTCAAGCTGCGGGTACACCCAGGTTGGACGCTGTCTATGGCGCAGCTATAAAAAAATATTGGTGAGAGTCTTTGCGGACATGCTGAGTTTCCTTAACTTTCTTGACTGTCGCGTCAGTGTGGGTGGACCAGGACAGATTGTTGGGGATCATCAGTCCGAGGAGCTAGATGCTCTCAACACATCTCCACCTCAGCACCACTGATGCAGAGGGAACTTCCTGAAATCCATGACCAGCCCTTTCATTTTACTGATATTGAGAGGGAGACATTGCTTTCTTTACACCTGGCCATTAAGCACGCAATCCCTTTCCTATACTACATCTCATTGCTGTTTGTGATCTGACCTATAACAGTGGTGTCACCAGCAAACTTGTAAATGGAGTTGCTGTGGCGTTTGGCCACACAGACATGTGTCTGTCAGGAGTATAATAGGGGGCTGAGTACACAGCCTTGAGGAGCAATGGTCATTGAGTCATAGAGTCCGACAGCACGGAAACAGATCCTTCGAAACCCCATTTCCCTGCACTTGGCCCAGACCCTTCTAAATCTTTCCTGTCCCATGTATTTGTCCAAATGCCTTTTAAATGTTAATGTACCGGCCTCAACCACTTCCACTGGCAGCTCATTCCACATGCGTACCACCCTCTGTGTAAAAACGTTGCCCCTCAGGTTCCCTTTTATTCTTGCCCCTCTGACCTTAAACTGATGCCCTCTAGTCCTCGATTCCCCAACCCTGGGAAAAAGACTGAGTGCATTCACCCGACGCATGCCTCTCATGATCTTATATACCTCTATAAGAGTCATAGAGTCATAGAGATGTACAGCACATAAACAGCCTTCGGTCCAACCCGTCCATGCTGACCAGATATCCCAATGCAATCTAGTCCCACCTGCCAGCACCCGGCCCATATCCCTCCAAACCCTTCCTATTCATATACCCATCCAAATGCCTCTTAAATGTTGTAACTGTACCAGCCTCCACCACTTTCTCTGGCAGCTCATTCCATACACATACCACCCACTGTGTGAAAACGTTGCCCCTTATGTCTCTTTTATATCTTTCCCCCTCTTCCAGCACCACTGATCCAGAATCTGGCTTCTAGCATCTGCAGTCATTGTTTTTACCTCGTTGATATAAACCTATGCCCTCTAGTTCAAGACTCCCCCACCCCAGGGAAGAGACTTTGTCTATTTATCCTATCCATGCAACTCATAATTTTATAAACCTCTATAAGGTCACCCCTCAGCATCCGACGCTCCAGGGAAAACAGCCCCAGCCTGTTCAGCCTCTCCCAATAGCTCAGATCCTCCAACCCTGGCAACATCCTTGTAAATCTTTTCTGAACCCTTTCAAGTTTCACAATATCCTTCCGATAGGAAGGAGACCAGAATTGCACACAATATTCCAAGCACCTCGCATTTATCTGAATTAAACTCCATCTGCCACTTCTCAGCCCATTGGCCCATCTGGTCCAGATCCTGTTGTAATCTGAGGTAACTCCCTTCGCTGTCCACTACATCTACAATTTTGGTGTCATCTGCAAACTTACTAACTGTACCTCTTATGCTCGCATCCAAATCATTTATGTAAATGATGAAAAGTAGAGGACCCAGCACTGATCCTTGTGGCACTCCACTGGTCCTCAGTCTCCTACACTCTTTAAAAAAAAGTTCTAGCTTGTCCAACCTCTCCCAATAACTCAGACCCTTGAGTCCTTGAGTCCAAGGCAACATCCTTGTAAATTTCTTCTGCAACTCTTTCCAGTTTAATGACATCCTTCCTATAACAAGGTGACCAAAACTGAACACAATACTCCAAGTGTGGCTTCATCTACATCCTGTACAACTGCAACATAACTTCCCAACTTCTGTACTCAGTGCCCTGACCGATGAAGGCCAGTGTACCAAAAGCCTTCTTCATTGTCCTGTCTACCTGGGACTCCACTTTCAGAGAATGTGCACCTGAACTCCAAGGTCCCTCGGTTCCACTACACTCCTTAAGGCCCTACCATTCACCATGAAACTCCTACCTGGATTTGACTTTCCAAAATGCAAGGCCTCACACTCATCTGCAGCAATGACCATGGATACAGGTGCACCCAAGGCTGATGGGATAGGTGACATCGTTTCATTAGTCTGTGCCTTGATTAAGGTCAGGCAGCATCCAGGGAACAGGAGAATCGACGTTTCGGGCATAAGCCCTTCTTCAGGGCTTATGCCCGAAACGTCGATTCTCCTGTTCCCTGGATGCTGCCTGACCTGCTGCGCTTTTCCAGCAACACATTTCCAGCTCTGATCTCCAGCATCTGCAGACCTCACTTTCTCCTGTGCCTTGATTAATAAAGACAAGTATCACACAAAACTTCTTGACCGTTTTATCGACCTGTTCCAATTCCTTAAGGGACTGGTGTACATGAACACCCAATGTCCCTCTGCTTCTCTGTGTTTCCCAGGCTCCTGCCCCTCATCATGTATTCCCTCGTCTTGTTTGTCCTATCTGACAGACATCACCCTATGTTTATCCAGATTTAATTCCATTTGCCACTGATCAACCCATCCTGACCACCCTGTCTCTATCCTCCGATAATCTAAGACTTCCCTCTTCACTGTTTAATGTCCCACCAGTTTTTGTATCGTCTGCGAACTTACTGACCAACCCACCTGCATTCAAGACCAATTCATTTATATAAACGTAACACTGACCCCTGTGAGGGCAGAATTCCAGGCACAACAACAGCCCTCACCCATCACCCTCTGCTTCCTGCATCTCAGCCAATTGTGGGTCAACTTTCCCAAATTTCCTTGGATCCCATGGACTCTTACCATTGCTATCAGTCTCCCACATGGGACCTTTGCAGAAACCTTGCCCATATCCAGTAGACGGCATCTAAAGCATTGTCCTCATCGATTCTCAATTAATCCCTGCCTCTTGTATGTGCAGATGAATTTTGTCCCTCAGAATTGCTGAGCTTAGACAGGCTGGCCCCTGGTTTTATTTTAATTAGATTAGATTCCTTACAACATGGAAACAGCCTTCAGCCCAACTAGCCCACACCGACTCTCTGAAGAGTAACCCACCCAGACCCATTTCCCCTGACTTACACATCTAACACTATGGGGCAATTTTGCACGGCCAATTCACCCTAACTTGCACATCTTTGGATTGTGGGAGGAAACCAGAGCACACCCACGCAGACGCAGGGAGAATGTGCAAACTCCACACAGACAGTCACCCGAGGCTGGAATTGAACCCGGGTCCCAGGTGCTGTGAGGCAGCAGTGCTAAGCACTAAGCCACCGTATTGCCCTTGCTCCCTTCTCAAATAGCATGTTGACTGTCTTCCAGTTCCCCAGCACCTCATCTGTGGCTCGAAAGGGATTGAAAACTTTTTGCAAGTGCTCCCTTTTTCCTCCCATGACTCATCCAACATTCTGGGGTATATTCCATCTGGCCCTGGAGATTAAGCCTACCAGACCACTCAACACCTCTCCTCTGTCGGTGCTAATTTCTTTTATTGTGCCACAGACCTTATTCTTGATTTCTACTCCCATATCATCCCTCTCCCAGATCGCTGTCCCGATATTTTTTAAAATTCATCTGTGGGACATGGGCGTCGCTGGATGGGCCAGCATTTATTGCCCGTCCCTAGCTGCCCCCTGAGAAGGTGGGGGTGAGCTGCCTTCTTGAACCACTGCAGTCCATGTGCTGTGGGTTGACCCACAATGCCCTCAGGGAGGGAATTCCAGGATTTTGACCTAGCGACAGTGAAGGAATGGTGCTATATTTCCAAGTCAGGATGGTGAGTGGCTTGGAGGGGAACTTTCAGGGGTTAGTGTTCCCCTGTATCTGCTGCTCTTGTCCTTCTAAATGGAAGTGGCCGTGGATTTGGAAGGTGCTGTCTGAGGATCTTTGGTGAATGATGCATGTTCTCAACAGAAACAGAAGACTCCAAGATCTCGCAAAGTACAAGACATTTCTTGGGACAACTCAGAAGTAGAATTGAGTTCATTTGAGATATCATATAATCCACGTTGTTAAGTCAATCATGCCTGTTGTGTTTAAGTCTTTAAAAATGATGAAATCTGTGTTTTTGCTTAACAGTGTGAAATCTTCGGGCATAATTCTGTTGGTGAATTGGAAATGTTCAAACTTTTCTTTAATTGTTAATGGTCCTGACCTGGATCCAAACTAATCAGTTGCTGACTTTAGTCACAGACATTGTTCACGCACAGTAATGGGATGTGTCTGATTAAACTTGAATTATCTTTGGCAAGTGTCCCAGATGCTGGTCAGTTGTTGGGTAATTGTAGTTTGGTATCAAGTGGATTTGTGATAAGTCTTTCGTGGCGAGTTGGCTATGTGGATCGTTAGCTGTATTCCTGTTTGTCCTATGCAGTGTTTTGTAAGGACTGCACAAAACACTACATAAGTCAAACAGGAAGACAGCTAACGATCCGCATCCATGAACACCAACGAGCCACGAAACCACATGACCAGCTATCCTTAGTAGCCTCACACACAGATGACAAGCAACACGAATTCGACTGGGACACTACTACTATAGGACAAGTCAAACAGAGAACAGCCAGGGAATTCCGAGAGGCATGGCACTCATCCACAGATTCAATCAATATGCACATCGACCTGGACCCAGGCTCCCAAGCACTGAGGATGTCACCTAGACAGGGGACAAAACGTCTGCAACACAAATTCCCAGCTCGGCGAACAGAACCACAACAACGAGCACCCGAGCTACAAATCTTCTCACAAACTTTGAATATCTCTCTCACTCCACTGGTCTGTCCTGTGTAAACTGATGTTGCAAACTCCTTTTAACCTTAAAGTGAGGAAGCGTGATATAGGGCATTCAGAGAATTGAACTGAACACCACCCTGAGACATTATTACGGTGATAGAGGAATGAGAGACTCATTCGGAGATAGCGAGGAAGTTCTCCAGCAGTTCACACCAAAGGGACCTTCACCGTGGAACTTGGCTGGAGACCTCTCTAATATTGCCTGCAGATATCTGTCAGCCCTCATCTGGAAGTAACGGAGTCTTTGGAAAGGAATATGGGCCAGGAGCAGGCAGGTGGGACTAGCTTAGTTTGGGATTATGGTCAGCTTGGACCGGTTAGACCAAAGTCAAGATCAGAATGGAAAAGCACAGCAGGTCAGGCACCATCCAAGATGCAGGAAAATCGATGTTTCGGGCAAAAGCCCTTCATCAGGTTTTTGCTCGAAACATCGATTTCCCTGCTCCTCGGCTGCTGTCTGACCTGCTGTGCTTTTCCAACAACACTCTAATCTTCACTCTAATCTCCAGCATCTGCATACCCACTTTCGCCTGGTTCGACCCAAGGGTCTGTTTTCGTGCTGTTTGACAACATGACTTCATAAGACCAGAAGACATTGGAGCCAAAAGTAGACCATTCAGTCAGATCATCGTTAATCTGATAATCCTCAGAGCCACTTTCCCACCTTTTCCCCATAACTCTTGATTCCCAGACTGATCTCAGCCTTGAATGTGGTTAATAACTCACCCTTTACAGTGCTTTGTGGTAAAGGAGTCCAGAGGTTCACTACCCTTGGGGAGAACCTCCCCACTTCAGTCTTAAAAGAGCAATCCCCTTACTCTGAGATATAAATCAGGAACTTCTTTTTAAACTTCTCCTATTGTTCATCAACTGTCCTTTCCGCTAAACTCTTTTCCCAGTCCTCTCTGCTGTCATTCCCATGTAATTACCTGATTTAAGTTGAGCACAGTTGTTGCCAAACTAAGTTTCTCACTCTCAAACTGAATGTTTAATTCTACAAGACTCTGGTCCTGAGGGGAGTCTTTTATTCAAAGATCATTAATTAAACCAGCTTCATTACACATCACTGGATCCAAAATAGCCTGATAGCTGGTTGGATCCATGACACATTATTCTAGGAAGCAGTTTAGAAGACATCCTATGAATTTTTCCTCATGGCTATCTTTGCCACTATGACTTTCCCAATTGACTTCAGAAAGAAAGATGGAGGACATGGTGGCTCAGTGGTTAGCACTGCTGCCACAGCGCCAAGGATCTGGGATTGATGTCAGCCTCGGGCAACTGTGTGGAGTTTGCACATTCTCCCCGTGTCTGCGTGCGATTCCCCCAGGTGCTCCGGTGGGTGTTACTTCCACAATCGAAAGATGTGCAGGTTCGGGTGAATTGGCCATGCTAAATTACACATAGTGTTCAGGGATGTATAGGTTAGGGTAAATTGGCCATGCTAAGTTACCCATAGTGTTCAGGGATGTGCAGGTTAGGGTGAATTGGCCATGCTAAATTACCCCATAGTGTTCAGGGATGTATAGGTTTGGGTGAATTGGCCATGCTAAATTACCCCATAGTGTTCAGGGATGTGAAGATTGCGGTGAATTAGCCATGCTAAATTGTCCCATAGTGTACAGGGATGTTTAGGTTAGGGTGAATTGGCCATGCTAAATTACCCCATAGTGTTCAGGGATGTGTAGGTTAGGGTGAATTGGCCATGCTAAATTACCCATAGTGTTCAGGGATGTGTAGGTTAGGGTGAATTGACCATGCTAAATTACCCCATAGTGTTTAGGGTTGTGCAGGTTACGGTGAATTGGCCATGCTAAATTACCCATAGTGTTCAGGGATGTGTAGGTTAGGGTGAATTGGCCACGCTAAATTGCCCTTGGTGTTCAGGGATGTGCAGGTTTGTGTGAATTGGCCATGCTAAATTGCCCCATAGTGTTCAGGGATGTGTAGGTTAGGTGAATTGACCATGCTAAATTGCCCCATAGTGTTTAGGGTTGTGCAGGTTAGGGTGAATTGGCCATGCTAAATTACCCCATAGTGTTCAGGGATGTGTAGGTTAGGGTGAATTGGCCATGCTAAATTGCCCATAGTGTTCAGAGGTGTGTAGGTTAGGGTGAATTGGCCATGCTAAATTACACCATAGTGTTTAGGGATGTGCAGGTTAGGGTGAGTTGGCCATGCTAAATTACCCATAATGTTCTGGGATGTCAAGGTTCGGGTGAATTAGCCATGCTAAATTACCCATAGTGTTCAGGGATGTGCAGGTTAGGGTGAATTGGCCATGCTAAATTACTCATAGTGTTCTGGGATGTGTAGGTTTGGGTGAATTGGCCATGCTAAATTACCCATAGTGTTCAGGGATGTGTAGGTTTGGGTGAATTGGCCATGCTAAATTACCCATCGTGTTCTGGGATGTGTAGGTTAGGGTGAACTGGTCATGCAAAATTACCCCTAGTGTTCAGGGATGTGCTGGTTAGGGTGAACTGGTCATGCAAAATTACCCATAGTGTTCAGGGACTGGGTAGGTTAGGGTGAATTGGCCATGCTAAATTACCCATAGTGTTCAAGGGTGTAGAGGTGAGGGTGAATTGGCCATGCTAATTTACCCATAGTGTTCAGGGATGTGCAGGTTAGGGTGGATTGGCCGTGCTAAATTACCCATAGTGTTCAGGGATGTGCAGGTTAGGGTGGATTGGCCATGCTAAATTACCCATAGTGTTCTGGGATGTGTAGGTTAGGGTGAACTGGTCATGCAAAATTACCCATAGTGTTCAGGACTGTGTAGGTTACGGTGAATTGGCCATGATAAATTACCCATAGTGTTCAAGGATGTATAGGTGAGGGTGAATTGGCCATGCTAAGTTACCCATAGTGTTCAGGGCTGTGCAGGTTAGGGTGGATTGGCCGTGCTAAATTATCCATCGTGTTCAGGGATGTGCAGGTTAGGGTGGATTGGCCATGCTAAATTGCCCATAGTGTTCAGGGATGTTTAGGTCAGGGATAAATGTTGACTAATAGGGTCAGGTATGGGTCTGGGTGGATTACTCTTTGGAGGGTCAGAGTGGACTTGTTGGGCCGAAGGGCCTGTTGCCACACGGTAGGGATTCTGTGACACACCTCTATCTATATCAATGGAGCTGAGGTGGACAGGGTGGAGAGCATCAAGTTCCTCGGAGTGACGATAATCGACAATCTGCCCGTGTCCTCCCACAGAGATGCGATGGTTGAGAAGGCACAACAACACCTCTTCTTCCTCAGGATGCAAAGGAAATTTGGCATGTCCATAGGGACTCTCACCAGATACACCATAGAAAGCATTCAGTCCAGTTACAGAACAGCCTATAACAGCAACTGCTCTGCCCAGGACTGTAAGAAACAACAGAAAGTTGTGTGCACAGCCCAGACCATCTTGGAAGCCAACCTCCCATCCACGGGCTCCATCTCCACCTCTCATTGCCACAGAAAGGCAGCCAACATCATTAAAGGCCCTTCCCACCTCGGTTACACTCTCTTCCAAACTCTTCCCTCAGGCAGAAGGTCCAGAAGCTTGAACACACGTACCAACAGGTTGAAGAACAGTTCCTTCCCTGCTGTTATTAGACTGCTGAATGGGCCTCTCTCACTCCAAATCTAATGTTGGTCGTGTATTGTGCAGCCATAACCTGGTAGGCCTTGCTGTGTCTGAGCACCCTATGATTTGTATGACCTTGTTGGCTATGATCTGCCTGTCCTGCTCACAAAACAAAACGTTTCACTATACTGAGGTACATGTGACTACAATAAATCAAATCAAATCGATCTTACATGAAGTCACCCATAATTAATGCGCTGACATTTTCACATGGCCTTATTATTGTCTGATTTATTCTCTGTCATAAAGGGCAGCTGCTGTTCGAGGGCCCATAGACCACTCTGACAGTGTCTTCCTGCCTTGTTATTTCTAATCTCCACTCATATAATTTCTACATCTTTTGTTCTAAGACCATTTCTTGCTATTGTCCTTAATCCACCCTGCACGAACAATGCTACCCCACCACACATTCCAACATGTCTGCCCTTGTGAAAAGCCACCTACTCCCGAAGTTCCCAGCTTACTTCCCAACTTCGATCCCCTTGCAACCATATCTCTGCAATGGCTATAAATTCAAACTCATTAAGCCGTATTCATTTTTCTTTTGTTCAGAATATTCCACACATTCGAGTAAAGAGCCACTAATCTTCCTCTTTGTCACTATTTCCTGCTTTTTAAAAATGTTTGTACACTATGTTCTTTCCTGTCATTCTCGGAACAGTTGTCCTGCAATGCCGTCCTATCCTCTTGCCTTGTAAGTCTGCATTTCCCTGCTCCCAGATTCTCCCCTTCTAGTTTATTTACAGCCCTAGGTCCTTGATTTGTCAGTTTGCTGGGACCATCCCACCAGAACAGTTCCCCTCTCGCCCAGTCCTGATACCAGTGTCCCCTAAACTGAAACGGATTCCACCCACATCAAGGTCTGTGCCATGCCTTTAACTCCTTGCCTTTATATGCCCTATGCCAGTTTGCCTGTTCCCCAGGCAAAGCCAGAGATTACCACCTTGCAGCTTCTTTTTAACTATGCTGTGGTTCTGTTCGCCGAGCTGGAAGTTTTTGTTGCAAACGTTTCGTCCCCTGTCTCGGTGACATCCTCAGTGCTTGGGAGCCTCCTGTGAAGCGCTTCTGTGGTGTTTCCTCCAGCATTTATAGTGGCCTGTACCTGCCGCTTCCGGTTGTCAGTTTCAGCTGTCCGCTGTAGTGGCCGGTATATTGGGTCCAGGTCGATGTGTTTGTTGATGGAGTTTGTGGATGAGTGCCATGTTTCTAGGAATTCCCTGGCTGTTCTCTGTCTGGCTTGCCCTATAATGGTAGTGTTGTCCCAGTCAAATTCATGTTGCTTGTCGTCTGCGTGTGGTTACTAGGGATAGCTGGTCGTGTTGTTTCGTGGCTAGTTGATGTTCGTGGATGCGGATCGTTAGCTGTTTTCCTGTTTGTCCTATATCGTGTTTTACCACTATATTTGTGCAGTCTTACCACAAATTCAACCCAAACTCTGGGTCAGATATGTGGATGACACCTTTGTAATAATTAAAAACACAGAAATAG
>NW_025215358.1:103625-111358 GCF_004010195.1 Chiloscyllium plagiosum
AGACGACAAGCAACATGAATTTGGCTGGGACAACACTACCATTATAGGGCAAGCGAAACAAAGAACAGCCAGGGAATTCGTGGAAGCTTGGCACTCATCCACAAACTCCATCGACAAACACATCGACCTGGACCCAATATACCGGCCACTACAGCGGACAGCTGAAACTGACAACCGGAAGCGGCAGGGACAGGCCACTATAAATGCCGGAGGAAACACCATAGAAGCGCTTCACAGGAGGCTCCCAAGCACTGAGGATGTCACCTAGACAGGGGACGAAACGTTTGCAACAAAAACTTCCAGCTCGGCGAACAGAACCACAGCAACGAGCACCCGAGCTACAAATCTTCTCAATCTTTTTAACTATAGCTCCCAAATGTTCAAACTCCTTGTCTTTGGTCCCATCAATGTTGTTGGTATTAATGTAAATCATCGTATCCTCTTGCCTTGTATTTCCCTGCTCCCAGATTCTCTCCTTCTAGTTTATTTAATGTAATTAACTAATGTAATGTAATTTAATGCAGACTTAATGTGAATGACAACAACTGGGTCCCTCCCGTCCCCCTTCCTCTCCACCCTGAGGTAATGTCCCTCGCCCTGGCACTGAGCAGGGAACACAGTCCTTGGGGCTCCCACTCACGAGTGCAGAGATTCGCCCAGTTACACCGCCCCCTACCACAACTACATTCCCATGTCGTCCCCACATTTGATTGACTCCTTCTCCCAAGGTGCCATGGTCAGATTGCTCATTCTCCCTGTCGTCCCCACTCTTGTCTGGAAAGTTTGTAACTGTTGGATACTTGCAGGGACTGAGGCTATTGAAGGAGTGTGCCTCAGGTCACTCACCTCCTACCATACCGTCCTGCTCTTGGTCACAGACCAGCTTTGAATTGCCTAATTTAATGGGTGTTACCACCTCCTGGAACAAAGTGTCCAGGTAACTATCCTCTCCCCTGTTGCGGTGCAATGTCCTCAGCTCTGGCTCCAGCTCCTTCATTCAGCTCCAGAGTTGTTCAAACTGCAAACAGGAGGTGGGACCTTGAGTCTAGGCCTGTTGGCCCAGAGGTCGGGATGCTACCACTGCACCATGATGGTCGGCATGGACTGCTTGGACTGAAGGGTCTGCTTCCATGCTGTATGACTCTATGACAACTCCAGGTGTGTTTCCTGTGGATCGGTGTGTTGTCCAGCAGCCCCCACACACTGCAGCTGCAACACTTCATCTGAGCAGCCATCTCTATTGTATCTAATTTAGTAAGATCACTTGCATATCCTTGCTTTTAACACTTTATTGGATTATTACTCTTTTTTAAAAATCTTACACCGAACAAAATATTTTGGAAATAAGAGAAAAAAGGCTGGAGATCTGAACACAAAGTGAGGAATTTACTTTCACTTTAAAGACTCGAAATACCAGAGATTAAAACTCAATCATCTCTCTCCATCCTACACTGAATGCCTTGAGATGCTTAAATCATTGTAAATCAGATTGGCTGAGCACAAGGGGCCCAGCTCATTGCAGTAAATGAGGGCCCACTTTCAGATGGCTTTCCCTGAGGCTGCTTTTTCAGAGCAACCTTTGAAAAGCAGCCTGTTCAAAGGACTCAAAACTGTCGGTTTCTCTTAGAGCAGCTGACTGCTGGGTTGCTGCGTTTTGCTGAGGATGAGTTCTGGGCTCGGGAGGAGAGCTCTCGGGAATGGGAACGTGATAAGGCAATCCTCAGCAGGACGCCATTTCAAACCAAGATGAGGAGGGATTTCTTCACTTGGAAGGCAGTGAATCCTCGACCACGGAGGGCTGCAGAGGCTTGGGCGCTGAGTATGTACATGATAGAACTCACTTGACTTCTGGAAATTAAAGGTATCAGGGATAATTCAGGAAAAAAAAAAGCGGTTGGTGGTAGAGGGCCAGCCATGATTGAGTGAAACAGTGGTGGGTGGGGGATGGGGAGGCTGAAAGGGCCGAATGGCCTGCTTCTGTCTCAATTTCCCACTGGATCCGGGGTGACATCCTGTTCCCATTGGCTCCACAATCGCTTCAGAAAGCTCAGCAGAATCCCGAATCCAGCTGAATAGATCCAGGCTCACCCATCCCAGCACACCCTCCTGGATCCAGCTTCAGTTATCCCAGTTGACTCCCCCTCCCCCTTGCCCGGGTCGGACCGACCATGAGGAGTGATCAGTTCAGTGAACCTTCTCTCCACGGCATCCAATGCTAATATGTCCTTTCATAAATGCACAGAGTACTCCGGATCTGGTCTCAGCACAAACCCTATACAATTTTAAAGTTAAAAACCACACAACACCAGATTATAGTCCAACAGGTTTATTTGGAAGCGCTAGCTTTCGGAGCGACGCTCCTTCATCAGGACTACTTGATGGGATCTCCAGCATCTGCAGTTTCGAGCACCACACTCTCGACTCTGATCTCCAGCGTCTGCAGTCCTCAGTTTCTCCTGGTGTTGTGTGATTTTTAACTTTGTCCATCCCAGTCCTGCACCAGCACCTCTCAATCATGACCAAACAATTTTAGTCAGACCTCTCTATGATCCTGTACATCACTCCCATGCACAAAGACCAGCATGTGCAGTTTTGGTCTGCTAGTCTGAGGAAGGACATTGCCATTGAGGGAGCCCAGCGACGGGTCACCAGACTGATCCCCGGGATGGCAGGACGGGCATATGAGGATTGATTGGATCGACTGGGCTTTTACTGGTTGGGATTTAGATGTTTGGGGGGGGGGGGGGAATCTCATAGAAACATGTAACATCCGAATGGGACTGGACACGCTGGATCCGGGAAGAATGTTGCCGATGTCGGGGGGAGTCGAGAACTGGGGTCACAGTCAGGACCGAGATGGGGAAGAATTCCTTCCCTCAGAGAGTTGTGAACCTGTGGGATTCTCTCCCACAGGCAGCTGTTGGGGCCAGTTCATTGGATATCCTCAAGAGGGAACTGGGCATGGTCTTTGCTGTTAAAATGATCAAGGGGCATGGGGAGAGGGCGGGAGTCGGATTTTGAGATCGCATGATCAGCCAGGATCGTATCGGATGGTAGTGCAGGCGAGGAGGGCCGAATGGCCTCCTCCTGCATCTATTTCCGATGTTTCTGTGTTTATCGTCCAAACTGTCTGCTGCACCTGCACACCAACTTTGTGCATTACTTGTACAAATCCCACTAAAACATCAACAAGTTACAAACTTTCACACCTTTTCATAAACAATTTTTCACAATTCCCCACATGGGGTCCAGAGTCAATGCTGAGGACTCCCAGGGCAACTCCCTCCCGACTGTATCCCACTGCGCCGCCCCCTCTGCTGGGTCTGTCCATCCAGTGGGCGTATCCAGGAATGGTGACGGTAGTGTCTGGGACAGTGTCTGTGCGGTATGATTCCGTGAATATGACTCTGACAGGCTGTTGCTCTGACTAGAATGTAAGACAGGGAGAACGTGAGGACTGCAGATGCTGGAGATCAGAGTTGTAAGGTTGCTGGAAAGCACGGCAAGTAAGGCAACATCTGAGGAGCAGGAGAATCGACGTTTCGGGCTTCTGCCTGCTGTGCTTTTCCAGCGCCACACATTTTGACTCTGACTGTGGGACAGCTCTTCCCACCCCGCTCCCACAGTGTTAGTAAGGAGGACGCTATGTTTGCCCCTAACGGTTCTGGTGCCTAGGTCATTAGCAGGTGCTCTGTTTGATTTACTTCCTTTTTTTGTGGCTTTCCAGAGATTGATACAATTGAGCAGCTTGCCCGGCCATTTCAGAGATTGTTGGGAACCACCACATTGCTGTGGGGCTGGAGTCACATGTGGGCCTGAGCAGGTAAAGATGGCAGATTCCCTTCCTGAAAGGACATTGGTGATTAGTTTATGAGGTTTACAAGATCATTATATTTCAGGGTTGTCGTGCTAAATTCAGGGAAAATGAAAGAGGTCACATGGCCTACTTGACTTTAAGCCCAGACTTTTCTTTTGCAAAAATGTACTTTATTTTATTAAAAAATCTTTACTCCATTCACCGGTCTGTGCACACTTTGCATATCAAGAAAAATAAACATTGGAATTTGATATTCCCTGCAGTTGCAAAAAGCAAAGGCATTTCTTACCCATTATTGACACATTGAGGCAAGGGGAGAGCCCAGTAAATGAACAGAACCCCACTTACCTTTAGCAGGAAGATCTCAGACGGTGGTCTTTCCCCACTGCGCCTTGGTGGCAGCTGCCTCAGGCTTTCGTGTGTCCCTCAGCCCATGGTCCTGCACCTTGGAATGTGTCAGTCCGTAACACTTGGTCAAGGTCAACTCCTCGCTCTGGAAGACCAACAGGTTTCAGGCAGACCCAAGAGGGTCTTTCCCCGAGTTGATGGTCCTGCAGGCTCAGTCTATGTTTGTCTCAGTGTGCGTCCCAGGGAACAGACAGCAGAGCACAGAGCCCTGCGTCACGGAGCTGCTCGGGGCAAACCACAACAAAACCCCACTGCATCTCCCTCCAGACTCCCTTTACAAAACGGGACATTCCAGCAGGAAGTGTGTGACAGTCTCTACCGACACTTCAAGGGCCGTATGTGGTGACGCTGACCAACTGGGCGTACGTGAAGGATCTCAGCATCAGCCAAGCAACATCTTGGTGCTTGGTGGGGAGTTCTGTGATGACGCGTCCTGCCAAATGACTTTCACAGGGAACCAGCCGACAGAATCCACCTTCTCCTTCACACAGCAGGTGACTTGTTGGAGATCAAAGGAAGACTTAGAATGTTTTACTAAGAAGACGATGCAAAATATTTATTCTGAGAGACAGTGACAGCAGTGTTGGAATTTGAATGGATGCTGAGATACCCAAAGTCACAGAAAGGTATCATTGGTAACACATTGTAAAGAGAAGAACAGCAAGTCACCCGGTTACCTCTGAGGTGAAACAATGTTGGTGCCAAGATGAGCCACATTCCAAGGTTAATGTATACCATGTGGCCACAGTGAAGAAGACTGAGGAAGCCATTTATTGGATCAACTTACAGGCTTCCCTACAAATCAGTGAGCGCCACAGACAGACAGGCAGGTAGGCAGGCAGGCAGGCAGACAGGTAAGCAGACAGGCAGGCAGACCGGTAGGCAGACAGGCAGACAGACAGGCAGACGGACAGACAGGCAGACAGACAGGCAGGCAGACAGGTAGACAGACAGGTAGGCAGACAGACAGGTAGACAGACAGACAGGTAGTCAGACAGGCAGACAGACAGGCAGGAAAGCAGACATGCAGACAGACAGGCAGACGGGCATGCAGGCTGACAGGCAGGCAGACAGGTAGACAGACAGGTAGGCAGACAGACAGGTAGACAGACAGGTAGACAGACAGGTAGGCAGACAGGCAGACAGATAGGCAGACAGGCAGGCAGGCAGTCAGTCAGACAGGCAGGCAGGAAGACAGACAGGCAGGCAGCAGACAGGTAGGCAGACAGGCAGGCAGACAGACAGGTAGGCAGACAGACAGACATGCAGGCAGACAGGCAGGCAGTCAGTCAGACAGGTAGGCAGACAGGCAGGCAGACAGACAGGTAGGTAGACAGGCAGGTAGACAGACAGGTAGGTAGACAGGTAGGCAGACAGACAGGCAGGCAGACAGGTAGGCAGACAGACAGACATGCAGGCAGACGGACAGACAGGTAGGCAGTCAGTCAAACAGGCAGGCACGCAGACAGTCAGACAGGCAGATAGGCAGGCAGGCAGCTAGGCAGAAAGGTAGGCAGACAGACGGGCAGACAGACACAGGTAGACAGACATGTGGGCAGACAGACAGATAGACAGACAGGCAGGCAGACAGACAGACAGGCAGGTAGGCAGACAGGCAGGCAGGCAGACAGGTAGGCAGACAGACAGGCAGACGGACAGGTAGGCACACAGACAGATAGACAGGCAGACAGGCAGGTAGGCAGACAGACAGGCAGGCAGACAGGTAGACAGACAGGTAGGCAGACAGACAGGTAGACAGACAGGTAGACAGACAGTAGGCAGACAGACAGGTAGGCAGACAGACAGACAGACAGGTAGGCAGACAGATAGGCAGATAGGCAGACAGACAGGCAGGCAGTCAGTCAGACAGACAGGCAGGCAGACAGGCAGGCAGTCAGACAGGCAGGCAGCAGACAGGTACGCAGACAGGCAGGCAGACAGACAGGTAGGCAGACAGACAGACAGGTAGGCAGACAGGTAGGCAGGCAGACAAGTAGACAGACAGGTAGACAGGCAGGTAGGTAGACAGACAGGTAGGCAGACAGACAGACAGACAGGTAGGCAGACAGGCAGACAGACAGGCAGACAGGCAGGCAGTCAGACAGGCAGGCAGCAGACAGGTAGGCAGACAGGCAGGCAGACAGACAGGTAGGCAGACAGACAGACAGGTAGGCAGACAGACAGGTAGACAGACAGGTAGGCAGACAGACAGGCAGGCAGACAGACAGGCAGACAGGTAGGCAGAAAGGTAGGCAGACAGACAGGTAGGCAGACAGACAGGTAGACAGACAGACAGGCATACAGTCAGATAGGCAGGCAGACAGACAGGCAGGCAGTCAGACAGGCAGGCAGGCAGACAGGTAGACAGTCAGACAGACAGGCAGACAAACAGACAGGCAGGCAGACAGACAGACAGGCAGGCAGTCAGACAGGCAGGCAGGCAAACAGGCAGGCAGGCAAACAGGTAGGCAGACAGGCAGGCAGACAGGCAGGCAGGCAGACAGACAGACAGACAGGCAGGCAGACAGGCAGGCAGGTAGGAAGACAGACAGGCAGACAGACAGGTAGGCAGACAGACATGTAGGCAGACAGACAGACAGGCAGACAGGCAGGCAGGCAAGCAGGCAGACAGGTAGGCAGACAGACAGGCAAACAGGTAGGCAGGCAGGCAGACAGGCAGGCAGACAGACAGACAGGCAGGCAGGCAGACAGGCAGGCAGGCAGGCAGACAGGTAGGCAGACAGGCAGGCAGGTAGGAAGACAGACAGGTAGGCAGACAGGCAGTCAGACAGGCAGACAGACAGGTAGACAGACAGACAGGCAGACAGTCAGACAGTCAGACAGGCAGACAGGCAGGCAGGCAAGCAGGCAGACAGGTAGGCAGATGGACAGACAGGCAGACAGGTAGGCAGGCAGACAGGCAGGCAGACAGGCAGGCAGACAGATTGGCAGACAGGTAGACAGACAGGTAGGCAGACTGACAGGTAGACAGACAGGTAGACAGACAGGTAGGCAGACAGACAGGTAGACAGACAGGTAGGCAGACAGACAGACATGCAGGCAGACAGGCAGTCAGTCAGGCAGACAGACAGGTAGGCAGACAGGCAATCAGTCAGACAGGCAGGCAGGCAGACAGTCAGGCAGACAGACAGACATGCAGGCAGACAGGCAGTCAGTCAGACAGGTAGGCAGACAGGCAGGCAGACAGACAGGTAGACAGACAGGTAGACAGACAAGTAGGCAGACAGGTAGGCAGACAGACAGGCAGGCAGGCAGACAGGCAGGCAGACAGGTAGGCAGAAAGGTAGGCAGACAGGCAGACAGGTAGGCACACAGACAGATAGACAGATAGACAGACAGGCAGGTAGGCAGACAGACAGGTAGGCAGACAGGCAATCAGTCAGACAGGCAGGCAGGCAGACAGTCAGGCAGACAGACAGACATGCAGGCAGCAAGGCAGTCAGTCAGACAGGTAGGCAGACAGGCAGGCAGACAGGCAGGCAGGCAG
>NW_025215358.1:115349-122206 GCF_004010195.1 Chiloscyllium plagiosum
GATGAAGGGCTTTTGCCCGAAACGTCGATTCTCCTGCTCCTCGGATGCTGCCTGACTGTCTGTGCTTTTCCAGCGCTACACTTTTCGACTTTGATTCCCTGGATTGAGCTGCCGAACAGGAATCTCTCCACCTCAGTCCTCGGAATATCCGATGACCCACTCCGAGCTGCCTCCTCCGGCAGATACCTCCAAAGTCGTCCAACCCTCGGAGAGAACAAGACTTCTCTCTGTCATCGAAGGGAAACCTTTTGAATTTTGAAACTGTCCCCCACTGCTTCTGCAACAACAACAAAAAAAACCCAGAAAATGCTGGAAAAGCTCAGCAGGCAGGTCCAGCAGGAGGGAAGTCAGAGTTAACATTTCAGGTCAAGTGAGCCCCTAGTTCTGGACTGGCCCCCAAGAGGACACATCGTCCACCTTCTCAAGGCTGTTCAGGATCTCATACATTTCAATCCAGTCATCCCGCACTCTTTAAAACTCCAAGAGTGTACAATTTTCCCTCAGTAAAAAACACGCCTCATTCAAGGTATCGATCGAAAAAAGCTTCCTCTAAACTGCCTTAAACGTATTTCCATTCTCCCTTAAATCAGGAGATCAAAGCTGAGATGTGGTCTCACCCATGGCTTTCTCCTTTCTCATTCTATTCCCTGTCCCTGTGTTCCTCCATTTTTACCTTCTCTCATCAGCTAACGATAAGCAGATCAGCATTATCTACTTTCTGTGTGATAGGGGAGTCCCGCATTCTGCGTGGGAAGTGTCTCCTGGTAAACTCTGTTTGGTCTGTGGTGATGGTGCCTCCCAGCACAGGACTCGCCCAGGAACAGAGACAGTCTCGACACGTTTCATCTTATTGCTCATCTCAAAACTGCTGCAGGTCTCCTTCCAGTCTTCCCTCTATCAAAGCGATACAGTCCCTTTAACCTTCCCTGAATATTGCCTTCTAATGTATTTCAGTTATTTGTTTTCCAAGTTGTCTTGAACCCGTCCACTCTCCATGCAGTGCTGAGGGAGTGCCGCACTGTCAGGTGAGCTGTCACTTGAGGAAGACATCGAACAGAGGACACCTCCTGCCCTGTCAGGTGGCTATCCCAGATCCTTTATTGAACAGAGAGGGAGCTGAGGGGTTGAGGTACAAAGCCCAGGCAGTGAGGGTGGTGAAGAAGGTGTTGAGCACGCTTGCTTTCATTGGTCAGACTGTTGAGGACAGGAGTTGGGACGTCATGTTGCGGCTGTACAGGATGTTGATGAGGTCACTTTTGGAATACTGCATACAACTCTGGTTGCCCTGCTGTTGGAAGGATGTTATTAAATTGGAAAAAAAGATTTACAAGGATGTTACGAGGACTGGGGTGGGGGTTGATGAGGAGAGGCTGGAGAAGCTGGGAGCTTTTTCACTGGAGCGTCGCAGGCCGAGGGGTGACCTCATAGAGGTTTATAAACTCATGAGGGGCATGGATAAGGTGAATAACAAAGGTCTTTTTCCCTGGGGTGGGGGGGGAGTCCAAAACTAGGCGGCATAGGTTTAAGGTGCGAGGGGAAAGATTTAACAGGGACCTGAGGGGAAATGTCTTTCACACAAAGGACGGTTTGTGTGTGGAATGAACTGCCAGAGGAAATGGTGGATGCAGATACAGTTACAGCGTTTGGACAGGAACTTGAATAGACCTCTATGACAGGATCAACATTAATTGTAGTTCGTGTTCATTATTGTTTGTGCAACTCCATATGGCCCTAACCTTACATGCCTTGCTCTGTCGAAGCACGCGATGGTCTGGAAGTTCACGTTTGCTATGAGCTGCTTTGAGAGTGCGGCGCTGGAAAAGCGCAGCAGGTCAGGCAGCATCCCAGGAGCAGGAGAGTCGACGTCTCTGGCATCAGCCCTTCATCAGGAATGAGGCTTGTGGGCCGGGAGGGGTTTGGGGGTGAGGGAGTCGCTGAGAAATAAGGTGGGGTGGGGTTGAGGGGGGGGAAGGAAGCTGGGAAGGTGATAGGTCGGTGAAGGTGAGGGAGAAGGCAAGAGGTCGGAGAGGAGGGTGGAGTGGATAGATGGGAAAGGCGATGGACAGGCCAAGAGGGCGGTGAGGAGGCTTGGGACAAAGTGGGGGGAGGGGAAATGAGGAAACTGGTGAAATTCGCATTAATCCCGTGCGGTTGGAGGGTCCCAAGGCAGAAGATGAGGCGTTGTTCCTCCAGGTGTCAGGTGGTTAGGGTTTGGCGATGTGCCCACACTGCTCACTTTTCACAGTACTGAGGTACACGTTACGATAATAAATCAGATCCACTGGGAATGGTTTAGGGAGAGGGGCATGGGCCAAACACAGGCAAGTGGAACGAGCCTAGTTTGGGAGGGCGAGTTGGATATAAGATCTGTTTCTGTGCTGAATGAACTCTGTGAACAGTGTCTAAAGTAGGGCGGTGGGGTTCTGTCATGGCTCCAACCCAAAGGGATTGGCTGATTATTTCACTGCGGTTTGTGGGATCTTGCTGTGCACCGACTGTGTTGCCACATTCACCGTGTTGCAATGGTGCCTGCCCATCGACCTGTCAAAGGCTTTGGGGTGACTTTAGAGTGTGAAACCTGTACAAGGAGGCTGGCTGAGAGTCTCGGGAGAAGGTGCAGGTTTGAGGCTGGTCGATGGGCAGGCACCATTGCAACACGGTGAATGTGGCAAAACAGTCGGTGAACAGCAAGATCCCACAAACTGCAGTGAAATAATCAGAGACAGGGGGCGAGTCATACCCCAGTGCGGAAAGTGGGCGGTTTGGGCCCTGGAAAAGATTTGTGGCTGGGCGAAAGTTTCACATCGTCTGGTTCTTGCTTGAGACAGAGCTCAGGGAAGAGGTGGAGTCAGTATGTCTAATTGACGATGACTGATTGATTTTTGTAAACACTTTCCCACCCTAAAACCTCCCTCTGTTTATTTCAAACAGCTTCTGGTTTGCAAACTATCCCTCAGTTGTCCAACTTTGCCAAGGAGACCAGGTACACCTTTTGCTTTCTCAGTGCTGGTGTGTTGCTGAGAGTTAACGCTGAAGGAATGTAATCTGATGACGTCGTCGTTCATCAACACTGGCCAAGTGCCAGAAACCTGTGTTTTCCCTTCATAAATCAATGCCAGCATTGTCAGAGGATTCTGGAGACTCATTTTACCTCAGGAACTGATCTTGCACCATGCAATTATTTTGCGGGAAGATTAGAAACTATTCCCGGATTGAAGTTTGTGATGTCAGCAAGTACCCTTTCACCTGACTCTCCCTTGAATAATAGAACTGCACCTGAATTATGTCTTGGTTCAGTTTACAGACCATACATGCTAAAGTGTCATCTCAATTTATGTACAAGCTGAGACCATAGAAATACTGAAAAAAGACTTATTTTATCAACGTGTTTCATACTGAGCGACGCCATCCCACAACCAACCAATCAGATCGAAGCTCTGTAGCCCTCCCACATCCAGTTGTGAATGCTGGCGGACAATTAAACAGCTCATTGGAGGAGCAGGCTCCATGAATATCCCCATCCTCAATGATGGAAGAGCCCAGCATATCAGTGCAACAGACAAGGCTGAAGCTTTCACAGCAACCTTCCGCCAGAAGGGCAGAGTGGATGATACATCTCGGCCTCCTTCAGTGGTCCCCAGCATTACAGACACCAGTCTTCAGCCAATTCGATTCACTTCACACGCTCTCAAGAAATGGTTGGAGACGCTGGATACTGCAAAGGCTGTGGGGCCCTGACAGCATCTGGCAATATCGTATTGAAGACTTGAGCTCCAGAACTTGCCTCACACCGAGCCAATCTCTTCCAGTACAATCACAACACTGGGATCGACCTGGCCATGTGGGAAATTATCCAGGTATGTCCTGGACATAAAAAGCAGGACAAATCCAACTCAGCCAATTCCTCTCCCATCGATCTGTTCCCAATCCTCGGTAAAGTGATGGAAGGGCTCACCAACAGGGCTATCAAGCAGCACCTGCTCAGTGACGCCCAGTTTGGCTTCCCCCAGGGTCACTCAGCTCCTGACCTCATTACAGCCTTGGGTCAAACATGGACAAAAGAGCTGAATTCCAGAGGGGAGACAGGGAGTTTGGGTCCACATTGAGACCGGGAGTCCAGTCCCCGTCTTAGCGTGGACCTGAACTCCCCGTCTCAGTGTGGACCCAAACTCCCCGTCTCAGTGTGGACACAAACTCCCTGTCTCAGTGAGGACCCAAACTCCCCGTCTCAGTGTGGACACAAACTCCCCGTCTCAGTGTGGACCCAAACTCCCCGTCTCAGTGAGGACCCAAACTCCCCGTCTCAGTGTGGACACAAACTCCCCGTCTCAGTGTGGACACAAACTCCCCGTCTCAGTGAGGACCCAAACTCCCCGTCTCAGTGCAGACACAAACTCCCCGTCTCAGTGCAGACACAAACTCCCCGTCTCAGTGAGGACCCAAACTCCCCGTCTCAGTGAGGACCCAAACTCCCCGTCTCAGTGTGGACACAAACTCCCCGTCTCAGTGTGACCCAAACTCCTCGTCTCAGTGAGGACACAAACTCCCCATCTTAGTGTGACCCAAACTCCCCGTCTCAGTGTGGACCCAAACTCCCCGTCTCAGTGTGGACACAAACTCCTGGTCTCCAGGTGTAGCCTGGTGTGATCTGGGTTCGACTGGCTGTTATTCTAAACTCTTACTTCTCAATTTTTCTAATTCACTGCTGGGCTTTTTATTTCTTTATTTTTCTATTTCTTTCCCCTGTGAACTTGTACCTAAATACCTGGGTACCTTTATACCTTAGATAGCACTGCAAGTGCAACTTGTAAACATATCACTGTTCTCCTATGAGTACATGTGACAACAAACCTCATTCAATTCTATTCATGCACAGTCATCTATACTTGACTTCAGAACCCCTGCAATATGACTAACTGAGCGATTTCAGATGGTAGTTGTGTCAACCATTCCATTCCAGGGCAGTTAGGGCAGAAACGAGGGCAGTCACCAGTCTTTCTGAGATCTCATCAATGAATAATGTCCTGAAAAATTATAAAAATTCGATCAGTTGCTGAGGTCAGCTGGAAATTGCATGTTAATTGGAATTAGTTGTTGGAATTTGTGATCTTTACTGCATTTGCTTTGTCACCATTATTTTTATATCAGGTAGATTGATGGTTATTATCATGTTGCAACTAATATTAAATCAGTAAACACCTACTTTATTAGATAGAGGTCCACTTTAGATTAGAGTTTTGTACATATATAATTGAGTCGGCGTCCAATGTATTGCCACGATGTGGAGATGCCGGTGTTGGACTGGGGTGGACAAAGTTAAAAATCACACAACACCAGGTTATAGTCCAACAGGTTTAATTGGAAGTGCAAGTTTTCGGAGCGACGCTCCTTCATCAAGTAGCTACCTGGTGTTGTGTAATTTTTCACTTTGTCCAATGTTCAAATGTACTGTCAAAGGGTACAGAGATTTGTAAAGATTACAATGGCAATTGGTATTTGTAAGTTTGGGCATAGAATTGTCAAATCCCTACAGTGTGGAAACAGGCCATACTGACCCTCCAAAGAGCATCCCACCCAATCCCTGCAACTCCCATGGCTAACCCACCTCGCCTGCACATCCCTGAACACTGCAGGCAATTTAGCATGGCCAATTCATCTGGCCTGCACATTTTTGGACTGTGGGAGGAAACCGGAGCACCCGGAGGAAACCCACGCAGACACGGGGAGAATGTGCAAACTCTACACAGACAGTCGCCTGAGGATGGAATCAAACCCAGACCCCTGGTGCTGTGAGGCAGCAGTGCTAACCACTGAGCCACCATGCAGTTAGGATTATGTTAATTATAAGTACATATGTATGTTGTTATAGAGGAGGTGACAGCCCAGTAGTATTATTGGTACATTATTGATCTGGGAGAGCCAAGTAATGTTCAGTGGATCTGGGTTCAAATCCTGCCATGGCAGATTGTGACATTTGAATCCAAAAACAATCTGGGATTAAGCGTCTCATGGTGAGCATGAATCCATTTTGGAAAATCCCACCCAGTTCACTAATGCCCTTTAAGGAAGGAAACTGCCATCCTGACATGTGACTCCAGACCTACAGCAATGTGATTGCCTCTGAACTGCCCTCTGGGCAATGAGAGATGGGCAATGAATGCTGGGCCGAGCCAGTGACATCAACAAAAGATGCTTGAGAAACACCTCTGGAGTAAGTGGGAATTGAACCCAGACTTGAGTGCATAGTGTTCCTCCTGCTTGAGAGGTAGGGATACTACCATTGTGCCACCACAGCAGCACTTCATTGGCTGAGCAGTAATCAAATCTAGGCGTGGCAGTGAAAGCATCAAATTGTAACCACGAGGAAAGCAGGTGGTTAATTTGTACAGCACCTTTCACATCCCACACGCCTTGTTGAAATGCAGTCGCTGAGCTGACGCTGAGCGAAACAGGATATTCAGCAGAACAGCTAAAGTCTGGTCAATGATGTGAAACTTAAAACGTGTTTTAAGGAAGGAGAAAGTGAAGGTAGTTGAAGGAGAGAATTGCAGAACTTACTGCGTGAAAGCACAGCCGTTAATGGTGCAGCTCACAAGTTCAATAAGGGACCAAAGAACAGAGCGATGTGAAACTTAAAACGTGTTTTAAGGAAGGAGAAAGTGAAGGGGGGAAGGTAGTTGAAGGAGAGAATTGCAGAACTTACTGCGTGAAAGCACAGCCGTTAATGGTGCAGCTCACAAGTTCAATAAGGGACCAAAGAACAGAGCCAGAGACCAGAGTCACAGCAGGGCAGTATTCTCAGCCAGGTGTAGGAGGTAATGGAGATGAGGCCATGGAGAGATTGGAGAACAAGAATC
>NW_025215359.1:0-1715 GCF_004010195.1 Chiloscyllium plagiosum
CTGTAACTTATCTATGTCTCTCTGTAAACTGCAGCACCCATCGTCACTATCCACAACTCCACCGACCTTAGTGTTGTTTGCAATTTTACTAACCCACCCTTATACGCCCTCATCCAGGTCGTTTATTAAAATGAAGAGCAGCAGTGTACCCAATACCGACCCTGGCGGTACACCACTGGGAACTGGTGTCCAGGATGAACAATTCCTATCACCCACCTCCCTCTGTCTTCTTTCAGGAAGCCAATTACTGATCCAAACTGCTATATCTCCCATAATCCCATTCCTCCATATTTTGTACAACAGGCTATTCTGGGGAACCTTTTCGAACGCCTTGCTGAAAACCATATACACTAAATCTACCAGTTTACTCTCAAAGAACTGAATAAGGGTTGTGAGGCACGACATACCCTTCACAAAAGCGTGCTGAGTATCCCTAATCAAGTTATTCTTTTCCAGATGATTAGAACTCCTGTCTCTTATAACATTTTCCAATACTTTACAAACAACTGAAGTAAGGCTCACTGGTCTATAATTACCAGGGTTGAATCTACTCCTCTTCTTGAACAGGTGAACCACATTTGCTATCCTCCAGTGTTCTGACACTCTTCCTGTGGACAATGACGATTTAAAGATCATTGTCAAAGGCTAGGCAATTTCTTCTCTGGCTTCCCAGTGGATCCTCGGATAAATCCCGTCCGGCCAAGGGGACTTATCTCCTTTCACACTCTGCACGAATTCTAGTATCTCTTCCTTGTGAACTTCATTAGTCTAACCAAGTCCAGTAGCCTGTACCTCAATATTCTCCTCGACAACATGGTCGTTTTCAAGAGAGAATACTGTTGAAAGATCTACATTTGGTGCTTCCCATTAGCCCTCTTCTCCACACACAACTTCCCACTATTATCATTGACTGGCGCTAATCTTACTCTTGTCATTCTTTTATTCTTTACATACCTGTAGAAAGTCTTACGGTTTACGCTTACCCTACCCACCAACAACGTCTCATGTCTCCTCCTGGCTCTTCTGAGCTCACTCTTTAGGTCTTTCCTGGTTGTCTTGTAATCCTCAAGCGGCCAAACTGAGCCTTCATATCTCATCCGAACATATGTTTTTTTCTTCCTCTTGACCAGAGATTCCACTTCCTTCGTAAACTACAGCTCCACTGCTTACTCCATGCCTGACAGGTTCATACTTATGTTTGACACTCAGGAGCTTTTCCTTGATTAAGTTCCACGTTTCTAATGTGCCCGAAACCTGCAGTTTCCTTCCCCATACTATGCTTCCTAAATCTTGTCTAATCGTATCGTAATTGCGTTTTCCTCAGCTTAGATCTTGCCCAGTGGTATGCATCTGTCCGTTTCTATCACTACAGTAAACATAACAAAATTGTGATCGCTATCGCCAAAGTGCTCACCTATTTCCAAGTCTAACTCCTGGCCGGGGTCATTACACAGTACCAAGTCTAATGTGGCTTCACCTCTTGTTGGCCTGTCTACATACTGTGTCAGGATGCCCTCCTGCACACATTGGACAAAAACGGATCCATCTATAGTACTCGTACTATAATGTTTCCAGTCAATATTTGGAAAGTTGAAGTCCCCATGACAACTACCTTGTCTGTCTCATTCCTTTCCTATCGAGAATCATCTTTGCTATCCTTTCCCCAATATCTCTGGAAGTATTCGGAGGCCAATAGAAAACTCCCAACAGGGTGA
>NW_025215359.1:3005-4108 GCF_004010195.1 Chiloscyllium plagiosum
CCTTTTCTATACTTGAACTACAATTTTGGGTCCCATCCCCCTGCTGGATTAGTTTAAACCCACCCACAATAGCCTTTGCGAATATCCCCGCAGGATATTGGTACCCTTCTGGTTCAGACCAAGAACATCCTGCTTGTGCAGGTCCTATCCATCCCAGAAAGAGCCCCAATTATCCAAGAGTCCAAAACCCACCCGCATGCACCATCACTGTAGCCACGTGCTCAACTCCAATCTCTCCCTATTCCTCACCTCACTCGCACGTGGCACGGGCAACAAAACAGAGACAACAACTCTGTTCGTCCTAGCTCTAAGCTTCCATCCTAGCTCCCTGAATGTCTGCCTTAAATCCCCATCTCTCTTCCTACCTATATTGTTGGTGCTCGATGGATCATGACCTGGGGCTGCTCCCGTTCCCCCTTAAGGATCCCAAAACACGATCAGAGAATTACGATCCGTGGCACCTGGGAGGCAACGCACCAACCGTGAGTCTCTTTCGTCCCCACAGAACCTGCCATCTGTCCCCTAACTATGGAGTCCCCAATGACTATTGCTCTGCTCCTCTCCACCCTTCCCTTCTAAGCAGCAGGGACAGACACTGTGCCGTAGTCCTGTGCCCCACTGCTTTCCCCTGGTAAGCCGTCCCCCAGAATAGTATCCAAAACGGTATACTTATTATTAAGGGGAATGGCCACAAGGGATCCTTGCAGTGCCTGCCAGTTCCCCTTCCGTCCCCTGACTGTAACCCATCTGCCTTTTTCTTGCACCTGAGGAGTGACTACCTCCCTGTAACTCCCCTCAATAACCCTTTCTGCCTCTCGAATGATCCGAAATTCATAGAGTTCCCGCGCCAGTTCCCTAACGCAGTTTTCGTGGAGCTGGAGTTGGGTGCACTTCCCGCAGATGTAGTCAGCAGGGACAATAGTCATGACCCTTAACTCTCACATTCGGCAGGAGTAACATTCAAATGCCCTCACCTCCATTCCCACAATTCTAAATGCCCAAAGAGACTGTTGAAAAATCAAAGAATAAAAAAAAAACTCGTTATCTTACCAATCTTGCATTACCCGCACCTCAACCCACCTACCACACTCTCAGATACCTTG
>NW_025215359.1:4138-19418 GCF_004010195.1 Chiloscyllium plagiosum
TGTTGGGGACTGAAGATAGAGGCCACACTTTTGCACGATTCAATTGTAGGAAATGTCTGCTCCAACAGGACAGGATATCAGAGAAGTCCGGAGAGTGTTTCAGCTCGAGCGAACAGGGATTTGATGGTGATCGTATCCACCTGTTGACCTGCTCCTTCTCAGAAGTGGAGGCTGTGTGTCTGAAAGATTCTGGCAAATTTCCTGTCAAATTGTTTGTGCCTAAATCCCTTAACTTCAATCCGGGCTTCAGGCACAATCCAGTGTCTGTGAGAGACTCTTTCTCATTCTATTGATTTTAAAAAAATATATAACATCAATTTCACATCATATTAGAAGGGAAAGTTTTAATAAACAATCACTCCACCGTGATAAGATAAAGTCACGCATTTTATCCGAAATATGACTTGTTCAGAGTTTGAACATGGAAGGAAAAGGCTCCGGTTACGGCGGGAGAGAATCGTTCACTTGTGTGTGTGGACAAGGCTTCTGCTTGCATCAGAGCTCACAAACTACAATTGTAGTCATATTTAAGTGAGACTGCAGACAAGTGATGATTCATTTCTCCATCTGAGCAGAAATCCCATGAACGCAATGATACCAGGAACAAGCTCAATGTGTGGGAAGGGATAAACTCCTACTCTGACCTATTGCGACACCTGCTCGATCACGATGACGAGAAATCATTTCAATGTCTGGATTGCGGAAAATGCGATAAAACGTCCAGTGATTGGATTATCCAACACCATGTTCATACTAATGAGAAAACTTCCATCTGTCCAGACTTTGGAAAATATTATCAGACCTTTGTGTAGTTGATGCACGGGAAATATACGGACACGAATGAAAGTCCTTTAGAACTTCTGGGGTCCTGGCGTCCGATCCACGTGCTCACACAGAGGGCAGACATCTTCAATTCCACAACTGTGGGACGTGCTGCAAATGTCCGATCGACGTGAAGTCCCATCAACATTGCTGCCAGATCTTTTCAACGCCCAGACCGTGACAAGTGTAGCAAATGTTCTTGGGGATTGACATTGCAACAACGTGTTCACAAAGAAGAGACCCTTTACATGCTGAGGTTGTGCTAACCACGATACAAGTTCCTTGGGATCGTTTCATCATGAACGTCTTCACATTGTGGAGAGACGGATCAAATATCCAGTGTGTGGGATGTGCTCTCCAGTCTCTGCAGGTCTGATGTTCCATCGACATTCTCACAAGTTGAGAGACATTTCAATTGTTTTCACTGTGGGACTCGGTTCGGGCGATCATCTCAACTCTCAGTACACCAGCGAGTTTGCAGTGGGCAGAAAGTATTTACCTGCTACATTTGAGAAAAAAGTGTGCTCACTCATCGACTCTGCAGAGACCGCAGAGAGATCCACTGGGGGAAAGAATTCACTCACTCATCGAGCCTGCTGAGACAGCGAAGATGTTACATCTCTCAAATGCGATTGGACTTCGTTGTTCGTGACATTCAGGACTGAAAGCAAAGTTTTAATATATTAGATATTTGTCAAACAAATCAATTCTGTATTCAATACCGTAGGAGAGGTCAATATTAGGATGGGATTCCGTAGTACTTGAAGAATCAACACAGGTTCTGAAGGACAAATGTAATAGAATTCGATGGGGAAGTAATGAGCAAGTGAGAAACATTATTTTCTGAGAATTTGATCAGCTTGAATTCGCAGCAGGCATTTGTCAAGGTGCAGGATTGGAAACTGCGAAAAAAGAATCTATGGTTTGAGGGGCAAAGTACTGGCATGGCTTGAGTTTGGGCTGACTGGCTGAAAGCAGTTGGGTGAAGGGGTGTTTTCCAGGATGGCAGCGCGTGACGTGTGGGGTTCAGCAAGGGTCAGTTTTGGCACCACAACTATTCGCGTTATGCGTGAATGATCGGGTCAAAGGACCTGAGAGTGTTGTTGATATTTTGAAGAATGCACAACAAAAGGTAGAAGGACAGATCGTTTTGAGGAAGCGGGCAGGCTGCAGAATTACGTAGACTTGCTGGGTGCTTGGATAAAAAAGGTTGCAGTTAGAACACTGTGTGGAAAAGAGTGAGGTCATAAAGTAATGGCATGATTAGAGGCATGGACCATTTTGTGACGCGGAAAGGCTTCAGAGATCTCTCGGTTAAAGGCACCTGAGAAATCTAGTTGAGGTTTCTCTGATGTTTAACATGCCAGTTCTTGTTGGCTGTTAGGAGGGTAAATGCAATGTTTGCATTCATTCAAGCAAGTTAAGAACCAACTGCAGAGGTTTGCAAATGAAGCGATAAGAGGCTCTCGTCAGACGCATTTGGATTATCTAGAATAGCTTTTGCCCTCATGTCTAAGGGGAGATATATTATGAGTGGTGGATAGGAGGTTTACAATGGCTGACACAGTGGTGAGCACTGCTCTCTCCAGCCTCAGCAACGCTGGTTCAATTTCTTCGTCGGGCGACTGTCTGCAGTTTGCACGTTTTTTCCGTGTCTGCGTCAGTTTCCTCCACAGAAGAAAGATACGTTGTTGATGTCATTTGGCCATGGGAAATGCAGAGTTACAGGAATCGGGTAGAGGTGGGAACTTAAGTGCAATGATCTTCGTATATTTTGTTGGTTCTTCTTGGGCTGATTTGCCTTTTCGCACATTTTCAGGATTCTATTAGAACAACGTTGATCGCAGGGATGAGGGACTTGTCGTATAAGAAATCTTTTTTTTTAAATCACAGTTTCCATATAAACATGCGATCTCAAGTCAATCTCTTGAACAATATCAGGAGTGGAGGGGCATTCTTCAAAGGAAATCATGAAGGCAAAGCGACCATATTAGATAGCATTAGCACATAAATTTAAGTATAAAGTAAAGATATTTTATAAGTACTTTCAGAACTAAAGACCAAATAGGATCCCAGAAAGGTGCAAGAGCTAACATTTGTCTTGCACCTCAGCAGATGGGAGAGATATTAAATATTCATTTCACATTAGTGAACGAAATGGAGGCTACAAACATTGATGTTTTGAAAGTGGTTCACATTGAAAAGAGGAAGTTCCGGAAGACTTGGAAAATATAATGTTGGATATTTCTCTGGGATCTGATGTCGTGCATCAAGGGCTTTTTGGGAAAACAGGGAAATAAACTGTTGGGTCGTTGGTAGAAATATTTACATCATCTATTACTGCGAGTAATGTGCCCAATAAATAGAGTGTGGTTTTGTTGAGGAAGGGATGAATGGAGAAAACTGAAAATGATAGACCTGTGAGGCATGCTCAGGTCGTTGTTAAGTTGTTGGAAGCAATACTGAACAATCGGACTTATAAGTATTTTGAGAGACGAGGAATGAATAGGGCTAAACAGTTTGGTTTTGTGCGAGAGAATTTCTGTCTCACAAACATGGTTGGGTTTTTTGAGGACGTAACCAAGAATATTGATGAGGACTAAGTTGTAGGCATTGTTCAGATGGAATCTAATAAATCCTTTTAAAAGGTTCCACAAGGTTGATTAATTTTTAAAGTTCGATAACATAGAATGGAACGTAAGCTTTACAATAAGATATAAAATTAGTTTCATGGTAGAAGGCATGAACCGTGGTGGAAGGCAGTGTTCTGACTGGAGGACTGTTACCAGCTGTGTTCCATAGGGTTTAATGCTGAGCCCACTTTCGTTTTTCATTCATGCAAATGATTTAGATAAAAATGTATAAAGCATGGTCAGTGAGTTTGCAGATGAGAACAAGATTGGTAGGAAAGTGGACAGTACAAAAGGTTATGTCAGGTTGTAACAGTAGATTATTAGTAAAAGAAACTGAAGTAATTAATTTGATTTATTTGATTTCATGTTGGTCATCAAATGATGCACCCAGCAGCTCTAACGAAATCAGAAGAACTGTGGTCAGAGCAAACGCTCACAGTTGAGGAAATACCCAGGATCAGGGTGATGTTCCTGAGCAATTACCTGTGTGTGATTATATCACCCACATGAATACACAGCATTTGGGTTTGCGCAAACAGGTGATCTCGACAAAGAATGTGAATGTCTGTGGAGAAATCGAAAAGGAGATTTATCAGAACAGTCAAAGAAATGCGAAATATTATATCTAAGTTCAGGGTGGAGAAGTTGAAGTTGTTCTACAGAGATCAAAAACGATTCAGGTGTTATTTGTTCAACATAACAAGGTTTTAATACGTTTAGGAATTTAGAGGAAGAGCAGCTATTCCCGTTTCATGGGAAACAAATTTATGATATTGTGCAAGAATTACCGCGAGTCAGAAGGTAAAACTTCCATGTTGCTTTTGTCCCAGCGAATAAAGTGGCATGATTTAATCTTGATACATAATTTGGTTTCCGTGTTCGAATCTGTAAATCCTCCTCTGACATGGTGTGAAATAATTTTGCAAAGGTCATCTTAGTCCGGGACTGAAGTTCAGAAAAGAAGAAATATTTATGTTTTTTTTGGAGCTTGCTGTGTTTACATTCTGCTTGCCTCACTCTGTGCAGAAGGACTTAAAAGCTCCATTCGTGTCAGCGCAGGTGAGACATTCACAAAACCAGCAAATATTATCACCCACAATGCTTGACTTCAATTGTCACCACTTTGTGACACGGTACGTTTCATTTGCAAAGAAAGCACATTTATCCCCATGAAGCTTCCTTTGACCCTTCGTCTGCCCGTCCACTCAATTTGATCACTGCTGTTCTGATAAATTTCACCTCTACTCTCCTGTTGTCCTTCCGTAATTCGACGGAACCTCGAACCGAATCCTAACTTCATGCTAATTTCTGGTTGTTTATTTTACATCAATGACCAGACCAGAACAAACTTGCAGGAAATTGAATAACACACAAACAAAAAAGCTCCCTTCCTGTCAGCGCAGGTGAGACAAAAAAAGACGTTTAAAATAAACCTTCCAGAACATTAACCGGCTGCAGAGTCAGAATATGAGAAATGTCAGAGTGCAATGATAATTAGTCCATTTCACAGTCCTGAACGAGCTCAGTCTTTGCCAAATGTTTATTTATAATTGTGACAATTCCCTGGGGCAGATCCTCCCTCAATCCACAAAAATGTATGCTGCCGAAAACTAGTTCAGTTCTGATTAAAATCACTCAGCATACTTTCCATCAACCCAAAGTTTCCTGCGCCATGTCAATTGAAGTGTATCCAGATGAGGTTAGACCTCCCTGCCTCTGCTCCCACTGCTCCCTATTCCATGTCAACAGAATTTGTTCAGCCGAGTTTGGAGCTCCCAGCCTGGGCGTTTCAGGCGCCTGTCTGCCTTCATAAAAGTACTGCATGCTCACGGACTTTGTCACTGGTAGATAGAGTAGAGATCCACGCGTTCATTCCACTCCCAATTTCTGATTGGATCTTCGCCACTGCACCACTAAATTTCTCTGATTCCAGACCTGGGAACCGGTGTGATGGAAGTGTTCAACAGTCGTTACTACGTTGTCCCGCGGCACTGATAACGTAATAATGTGAAACTTCGTTGTTATTTAAACCTACATTTCAACAATTTGTGCACTAGCGCCTGTACATTTCATCTGTGCAAGAAATCTATTGAACTCAGTCTTCAACATTCTCAATGATGGAATTTCCACAGCCACTGAGGACATCTAAGATGACGGTTCATTCCAATCTCAGTGGGTGGTCCTCTTGTGCATGTGGTGCTGTTCCTCGCCAATCTCACCCATTGCATTTATTGCTTTCACTGTTGGTTATTATTTCATGTGATCGTATAGTGGCTCATCCTCTGCATTGTGGCCGAAGCAACCTCCATTCAATTCCGAGTATCAGCAATGCGCATTTGTTCCATGTTACTCCATATAACCTGTGCGAAACAGACGCAGAAAGGGAACATTCAAATTTAAAGTTAAAATACTCTATACGGTGATGATTTTATTGCTTCAAACTTTATCTCCACCCAATCTCGGAGATGTTCTCCCTTTCTAAATCACTATTCTTCCTTTTCATCCCTCCTCCCATGTCACTGGGGCATTGCACAAATTAACATTCGCTTGCACATTGACACCGTGAAGTTAGTGTGCAGCTGTAACTCTTGTTCGGTGAACGTGGCCCAATGCCACAATGAGGACCTTTAAGACACTCAATGCAATCAGATAATGTGGTTGGGTTATCATTCCTCATGTATAGTGTTTGATTTGCTTTGACCAGCGATCATTGGAGCACTGGGTTCATGAAAAGGACACAGAACAGTTTCGAGGGAAAGAGACTTTGTTGGTTTAGATCAATATTTGTGAATTTCCCACATTTATTTCAAGTTTTGCTTCGTCTCTCGCTAGATTATTATGTACAATTCTGCAATCCACATAACAAAAGCGATATGACAAATGTGGAAACTGTGCAGAAGTGATTTGCCAATATATTGTCTGGATTGAAGAACTTCAGCTCTGATAGAGTTCAGACAGGCTGGCCTTATTTTTGTGAGAGCAGGAGAGATTGAGAGGAGACAGTATTGAGATGGAGGAAATAATGAGGGGCATGGATTGGGTAAACTTAATGAAAAAATTCTCTATGATGGAGGGATCAATCGAAAAGTAGCCATAGATTTAAGGTAAGAGTCATAAAAGTCCGTGTAGCTGTAAATAAAATAACTTCATCAGCCTGCGAGTGGTTGGAATCTGGACATCACTGTCTCTATGCGTCAGAGCGGCAGACATTCGAATAACCTTCAGAGGTATTTAACTATGAATTTGTAATGCTTAAGGCATACAACGTTAAATGATGGAAAATGGGATGAGGCTAATCAAGCAGGTGTTATTGACAAGAGCATGCACAAGTAGCTTGCAGCCTCAGATAGCTCTGACATCAATCGGGTGGCGTTTCGTCACCTCAGTTGTCACGTGGGAGGCCAGGGCTCATATTCCCGCTGGGGCGGCTCTGACTTTTTCTGGGGTTCAAGGTTTCTGTAAAGATCTGTAGTTCTGGTGAAGGGTGCAGATGGTGTGGGGATGTTCGGTGGTTTTGGGAAGTTGGTTTGCAGCCGTTTCCTCCGCTTTCTTTGTGATATCTTCAAGGCAGATGAAATTCGTGTGAAGCGCTGCTGTCCTGCAGCAATTCGAATTGGTTTGATTTCCTTCCCACTGCTTTCAGTTGCTGGTTCTTGTCGTTTCTTTGCATGTCCCAATATGTTGGGTCCAGATCAACCTTTGTTTTGATGGAGTCATTGGATGATTCTCGTCATTCTAGAAATTCTCTGGCTGCACTCTGATTAGCTTGTCCTATTATGTTTGTGTCGTACAAGTCGAATTTGTTGTCCTCGACATCACGCTGCATTGCTACTCGGACCAGCTGGTTGTGTTGTTTACTGGATCCTCCAGTAATATTTTGCATCAATAGATATTTCCGCAGATTCATTGCCAAAATCAACACAAGGAGGACATGCCATTACCCAACACACATAGTACGCATCATTATAGGTAAAAACAAATGTTACAGCACGTAAAGCCAGTCTCCTCTGACCACTTGGAGTTATGAGACAGCATAAACCGAAAGCGCCGTTTGACAACAACTCACCAAAAAAGGACCCAATATCCACCATATGCAGTACAAATTTGGACAAACAATGTTGCACGTCGTGACTGTAGGAAACATTATAGAGGACAGACAACTCACGATACGCATTGATGAAGATCAACTTGACACGAATCACCACTGCCAGGTGTCCTGAGAACTTTGAAAATATGTTGCTGGAAAAGCGCAGCAGGTCAGGCAGCATCCATAGTACTCCAAACAAAACATCCTAGAGTCTGGAATCTCTTGACAAAGGAGGTTTATATATCTCTGTACATGATGCAAAACAGAGGATTGTGAAAAGTTTCTGGGAAAATGTTGTCACTTTAAAAGTTTAGAAATCTTTCCATTCTTTCGAAGGCCGTTACTTTGACTCTGATGTTCTCCAGATATGAATTGATCTGTGATATTGATGGATTCACGTTCCTGCAAGTCAGGATGTCAAATCTCATCTCAACTCCGGGGCAATTAGAAAACGCGGGAACAGATACGACACTGAAAGGCTGGAAGTGAGACGATCCCCGTAGGAGGATAACTGGTTTGCGGTGTGATGGGTGTGTCTGTAGAGTGTGGGATCAGACTATTCCCATGTCTTCACCGTGAACTTAACAGTATTTATTTTGGAAAAGTAACGGTAATTAAGGACGATTGTCAATATGGGAGGAGCAGGATGCAGCTTGCATTCGGGGATCATTGACGTCATTGACGCTCTGTGGCGACGTTCGTCAGTGCGTACAGCTCATCACTGAGAGGTTGCTGTTTTCCCACGACTCAGGAACAGAGGAACAGCTGTTCCCACACCATCTGTTTTTTTTTTGGCCGAACAGTTTTCTAAGTTTTTACCGAGGTCAGGAAAATGTTCCTCATAAGGCTCGAAGGGAGAAACTCCCAGTTTTAGGAGAGTTGTATCCTGGTGACATGTATGTGTCTGCAAAGCGTAAGATCAGACTGTTCCCATGGTCCACAATGAATGCCCCAGAATTCATTTTGGAAACGTCAAAACAATTGAGGGCAATTTTCATTCTGCGAAGGGCAGTAGAAAGCTTGAGTTCACTGACAGTCTGCTTTTGGAGATACTGCGAGGGGCCTGCAACAAGGGAACACCCCAGTCACTGAGGAGCAATTAGTCCTCTCGTTTGGTTGTTAACCTAAAAGAGGGTGTACCCACGCATGGAGCGATCGCTGTTCTTATCCACCAAGTAGCAATGCAGAGTGATGTCGAGGACAACAACTTGTACAACACAAAAATAATAGGACAAGCTAATCAGAGTGCAGCCAGACAATTTCTTTTAATAGGGTCAGGGATATGTATCCAAACGGAAACCAAATCCAATGAGGAACCACAAATGCGTTTCTGTATTGTTGAATGGCAAGTGAAGGATTGTGGACACTCGGAATTTAAAACATAAACAGAAACTGCTCAAGGAACTCGGCAGGTTTGTCAGTACCTCTGAGAGAAGATAGCGTTCCGAGAAACTCCTGAAGAAGCTCTGAATCGTTGTCTCTATTTGTCTCTCCCCAGATGCTGCCAGATCTGTTTAGTTTCTCCTGCAATCTCTCCATTTCTTTTTAACTGAATAACCATTTCAACCATCGAGATTCTTTACACAGACCACACATGTCCTTACATTTAACATTGTCGAAACTGTGGTGATTGAACTCAAACAAACCGAACAGTGATTGCCTATCCCTCAACTCCACAGGTAGGGAGAATTTGAAACCAGTTTAGTAGCGCGCTTCGGCAGTTGTGGCCACGTGGTTGAGGCGATTAGTATTAAATCCACTGTGGATTCCTCACGCAGTTCAACATTTTGCGTACTGTGACTGAGAGCCGAGCAGGAACTTGAAGAGTGCTTGTTCTCTGCATTTGTTTGAAATTGAAATCGCAGGATTAGGTGAAATGCGTATAACTCAGATAAGGAACGTTAGGAACCTGCAACCAACCGCCTGTCAGGATGGAAAAGGCAGAAAACTCCAGAGCAGGTAAGACCCATTTAGTTGTACACTTCCATTACTGAATATGTTTGCCCCTCTGAATCAAGTGACGCCAGATGGGATAAGAACAGTTCAGGGGATTGTATTGGACTGGTGCTGACTTAGTGGGCCAAAGGGTATGGTTGTGCAAGACAATTCCATGGCCAGCTGTGAGGAGGTCAGTTTGTGAAGTAAAAGGACATCCTTTGAAATATGTCCCTCGGCGAGTAAGGGGTCGAAGCTACTCTGCCCTGATCTTACTGTCAGTCATGGTATTCATTGGGACATCTCAATTGGTAATAACTGTTATGGTGCATATTTGTGGAATGGGTCTATATGATAATCAGGACGATAAGACCTGATATCTCATTACCCAGGCGAGAGCAAGCCCGTGCAGCTGACATTCCATGGCTCGGCTTTTGAGATAAAGATTACTTTCTCAATGTGCCTGTGTTTAGATCAAACAGTTCATTGACATCGGGACTAGATGTTCAGAGAAAGCTGGAGGTGTTACAGGAATAGAAACAGAACAAGACGAGATGTGAAAGTGTTTAGATTTTGCCGTGTGTCCGTTATTTTTGGTGAAGAATGTCTGCCGGGAGCTATCCTGTCAGGTCCCAGGAGCCAGGGGGCTTGTTTGGTGGGATTTGTGTTATTGAAAGTTACACATGAGAAGCGTGTTCGACTATTTCAGCTCAGTATCCATTTCATATTCCGGTTCACCACAACGGTGCACATTTTCTAGTGAAGTGCCTTGTATTCCACTTAAAGCCGCCTTTCTCCAGGGAAACTTGCAGACATAAAGCACATGGAGTGGGTATAATCCTGACGACACTGTCACTGTCGTGGAATGTGCCTGTGTGATTGCCTCTGTCTGTGAACATGAGAATACGTTCCTCAAAGGAGCTACAACAGTGTGGCCAGGTCAACTTTCAGTACCATTGTTATGTCATTTAAGATCACAGAGAGAATCTCATTACTGCAAACTGGGACGAGAATAGATGGATATCTGATAATGTGCCCTTCACGATGGAAGAATGGCCCTTCACTACTCCCCCCCCCCCCCCCCCGCCCCTCTCACGCTTTTTAAACTTGCGGCCAGAGTGCAGCTGACCTGATGAGAAAATCGCTTCACACCCTTACATAACCTTTGTACTGTCCATTCTACTGGCAATTTTGCAAACTTACTTACCATACTTTCTATCTTCCCACCTACAACATTTATTTAAATGGAACAGATGAATGTGTGTTCAGCCAATGGGACACCATTGGTAACAGTCTTCCAGTCTGAAAACTACCCTCCACCACCATTCTCAGCAGCCTGCTGATAAACTAATTTTATGTCTAATTAGAAACCTTACGTTGATCTCTTTGTGATCTAACTTTATGAATTAGTGAATCGTGTGGAAACGTGTAAAAGCATTTATTAAAGACCAAGTGAGCAAAACTGCTGCCTCACTGCGCCAGAGACCCGGGTTCAATTCCCGCCCAGGTGACTGACTGTGTGGAGTTTGCACGTTCACCCCGTGTCTGCCTGGGTTTCCTCCGGGTGCTCCGGTTTCCTCCCACCATCCAAAAGATGTGCAGGGTCAGGTGAATTGGCCGTACTAAATTGCCTGTAGTGTTAGGTAAGGGGTAAATGTAGGGGTATGGGTGGGTTTCACTTCAGCGGGTCGGTGTGGACTTGTTGGGCCGAAGGGCCTGTTTCCACACTGCAATCTAATCTAATCTAATCTATGTCCTCATTGATCTTCTTGGTTACGCCGTCAAAAAACTCAATCAATTTTGTGCAAAACCATGCTGATTATCCCGATTCATTCCTTGAATCTAAAATTTCAAATAAAACCTATCGTTTAGAAATGCATCCAACAACTTACCCACGACCATAACCAGACACACAGGTCTACCGATCCCAAGCTTCTTAATTAATTCCTTTCTAAATAAAGGCATAACATTGGCCATCCTCCAGTCATTCGGCACCTCACTCGTAATAATAGATGATAAAAATATTTCTACGAAGAGCCAACAGTTTCTTTCCCTAACATCCCACAATGTTCCGGAATTCCGGAGATCAAATCTCAGAGAAATATCCAATTTCATATTTTCCATGTCCTCCGCCACATTCTCTTTTCAATACGAACTTCTTTCAAACCATCAATATTCAGTTGTACCCGCCATTCTGTTCTCCAAGGTGTAAACTAACGCGAAGTGAACATTATATGTCTCTCCATCTGCTGAGATTCAAGACAAAGGTGATCTGTTTTCATATGAAAGTGATCCTCTTTGTTCTCAAGTTCTTGATGTACTTGTAGAATCTCTTCAGATTATATTTAACTTTATGTTCTGAGGCTATCTCATATTCTCGATTGACCTTTATGATGTCCTCCTTAAGAATGCCTCTCCACTCCCTATATCGTTCAAGAAATTCACTTGAAACCATGTGTTTATCTGGAAGCTGTCACCTCCTTTAAAAAAAATTCTTATGACAAGGCCTAAATCCCTGCGATCAACGTTTTCTTATGGAATACCGACAATGTGGAAACAGACCATTCAGAACAAGAAATCCCCACTAGTCCTACGAAGAGAATCGCACCCAAACTCACACCTCCACCCAATTCCTTTACTCTGCATTTCCCATGACCAAAGAACGTTAGCCACACATCTTTAGTCTGTGGAGGAAACCAAGGCTGAAACGGAGAGTATGCACCAACTCCAAATTCACAGTCGTCCAAAGCAGATATTGAACCAACATCACTGAGGCTGCAAGGCATTAGTACTCACCACTGAGTAAGCCATTATAAGCCTCCTCTCCATCACTCAAAACGTATCATCACTTAGATATGGGCCAAAATCTACTCCCAATGTTCCAAATGCATCAGTCCAGAGCCTCCTATTGACTGAGGTGTAAACCTCTGCCCGTTCATTCTCATTAGCTTGAACAGAAGCCTACATTGTATTTGCCTTCCTCATCACAAACTGAAATTGCATGCGGAACATAAGAGAAAATTGAACTTTGAAATCTTTCTGCATTCATGAAATTGTCTATGCCTCTACTCTTTCCACCAAACATATGGCCACATATTTTCCACAAAGTATGCCAATTGCAACTATTTTTTTCGAAGCACTCAGTCCGTTCAAGTCATTCTGCAGCATGCCCGCTTCATCAATAAGATCTGTCATTCCAGCTATCATTATGTCTTCTTCAAATGGAGCAACAACACCCTCAGTTCCTTTGAATGGATCATCCAAACATAATGTGAATAGCTGTGGTGCCAACACTGACTCCTCTGAACTCCATTAGTCACGGGCTGCCATCCTGGAAGAGACCCCTTTACCCAACTGTCTGCCTTCTGCCAGTCATCCAAGCCTCAATCCAGTGCCTCTTATTCAGCAGTTTGCCGTACTGCACCCTGATATATGTCTGTGGAAATTCAAGATGGTCACCTCCACAGGCTTGACTTCGTCTCACTTGCTCATGACATCCAGTCCTGTTGGAACAGACATTTCTTACAATTGAATCATTGCAAAACTGAAGCCTCTGACTTCAGTCCCAAACTCAAAATCCACTCCCTCACCACTGAGTCGAAAGTGTGATACGAGGAAAGCACAGCAGGACAGGCAGCAACGAATGAGCAGGACAATCGACGTTTCGGGCACGAGCTCTTATCAGAAAGAGGCTTGTGAACCGAGGGATAGAGACAAATGGGCGCGGGTGTGGCTGGGGCAAGGTAGCTGTGAGTGTGTTAGGTGGATGGAGGTGGGGGTGATGATGATAGGTCGCAGCGCATGGTGGAGCAGATAAGTGGGAAGGAAGATGGACAGATAGGACAGTTCATGAGAGCGGCGGAAGCCCTGGACATGAATGAATTTGGCTGTGTAGGAGGGAGAGTTAATGTGTTCGTCCAGGAGCCAGTGGTGTTGTTTGGTGATTGTGTCCCGGAGATGTTTTCCAAAGTGGTCTGTACTTGGGCATCCAATTTCCTCAATGTGGAGGAGACTGCAAAGGGAGCAATGGACACAGTAAATGACATGCGTGGAAATGCAGGTGAAACACTGATGGACATGAAAGTGGGCCTTGGAAAGAGTTGAGGGCGGAGGTGTGGGTGGATGTTTTTCAAATCCCGTATTGGAATGAGAAGGTTGTTGGGAGGGGACGGTGGTTTGGTGGAGGCTTGCACTTGGCAAGGGAGTCAAAGAAGGAATTATCTTTAGAGAAAGTGGATAGGGATGGGGAGGGAAACATATCTTAGTTGGTGTGGTTCATGGACAATGGGAACAGTTTGATCTCACACTTTGCAGAAAAATACATGTCACCGGGAACCAGCTCTCCTAAAACCGGAACATTCTCCCTTCGAGCCTGATGCGGAATATTTTTCTGACCTCGGTAAAAACCCGTAACTGTGCGGACAAAAAAAAAAACAGATTGTGTGAGAACAGCTATCGCTCTGTTCCTGGGTCGTGGGAGAACAGCAACCTGCCAGTGAAGAGCTGAACGCACTGACTAACATCGGGACAGAGACTGATGATCCAATGGCTTCAATGATCCGTGAATGCAAACGTTATTCACCACATACCCCCATAATCGCCATGTCAGCCTACTTGCACTTCATTTACATCACTAACACTTCCACGTCTCTGCTTTTCTGCAGCTCAATCTCGAAACCATTCGTTTGGCCGCCACGGTCGTAATACACATCCATCCGTCGTTTCAAATTCCCACCCTGCTGTGGTGCTAGTGAGGCAAGGAATAGGGAGAAAGAGCAGTTGAACACGTGGCCACAGGGATGGTGAAGGAGGGAGTGTTTTGGATTTGTGGATAATTGGGGCTCTTCCTGGGACAGGTGGGACCTCTAAAAGCAGGATGGTCTTCATCTCTACCAGAGGGTTACCAATATCTCGGGGGATATTCGCTAAGACTATTGGGGTGTGTTTACACTCGTCCAGCAGGGGGATGGGAACCAAAACTGTAGTACAAGTATAGAAAAGGTTGAGAGTCGGGAGGGACAACATCAAGTTTCAGGGACACAAAATGGCCCCGGCAAGCAAGACGTTGGTTTGGAGTGTGTCTACTGTTTTCCGTTTGGGTACACATTACTGACCCTATTAAAAACCAGAAAGTGCACAGCAAAAGAGTCGGATGGATAAGAACAGAGACCGCTCCATGCGTGGGTACACCCTCTCCGTTAACAGCCAAACGAGAGGACTAATTGCTCCACAGAGGCTTGGGAGTCCCTTGTCGTCGGCCCCTTGCAGGATCTCCTAAAGCAGGCTGTTAGTGAATTCAAGCTTTTGCCTGCCCTTCGCAGAATGAAAATTGTCTTCACTTTGTTTGACGTTTGCAAAATTAATCCTGGAGCATTCATTGTGGACAATGGGAACAGTTTGATCTCACACTTTGCAGAAAAATACATGTCACCGGGAACCAGCTCTCCTAAAACCGGAACATTCTCCCTTCGAGCCTTATGCGGAATATTTTCTGACCTCGGTAAAAACCCGTAACTGTGCGGACAAAAAAATAACAGATTGTGTGAGAACAGCTGTCGCTCTGTTCCTGGGTCGTGGGAGAACAGCAACCTGTCAGTGAAGACCTGAACGCACTGACGAATATCGGCACAGAGACTGATGATCCAATGGCTTCAATGATCCGTGAATGCAAACTGCAGCCTGCTCCTCCCATATTGACAATCGTCCTGAATTAGTATGACATTTCCGAAATAACTCCTGGGCAATTGTCGGGGAAGACATGGGAATAGTCTGATCCCACCCTTTACAGACACACGCATGACAC
>NW_025215359.1:25246-50290 GCF_004010195.1 Chiloscyllium plagiosum
CAGTTTTTCAGTTCATCTGAGCAGCAGGAGAGTCGGCGTTTCTGGCCGGAGCAGAATTCATCATCTCCAGTGATCACTTTATCTGAGGAGAGAAAATGCACAACGTTTCACACAGCGATTAATCGGAATTGCATTCCGTTTCAGCATGGCAGCAGATATGGGCTAGCAAATTCAAAGCCAGATTTGCTGATGAGAACAACAAGCACGACCGCTCAGATAGAGCAATTCCTTCTCACCGCTTATTCTGCAGAACTGGTGCAGTTGCTGTGAGTATGCTGCAGGGTATCATCAGGTACATGCTCTTGGGTTTCTGGTTTTGGCCTGTGTGCTCGCTTGGCTGAGCAACCTGAGACTCTGATTTCAGATTCCACTTCTTAAGAAGGCTTGTGTTTGCATCCCTGCGAGGCCACGTGTGCTAATGGATGAAGCTGGCAACGTTTTGCAGGGATGAGTTTTGTTAAATTTGAACAGAAAAAAAACAGTCATTTCTTCTAACCCGGCTGTGATGTGGCACAGCAGAAAACAACCACATGTCAGTGCCCATGTTTTCCCCTTCTGCTGCAGTTGTCACGTTCCCCTCCAGCTCGAAAGGCACCAGCATAATATGCGACTCAAAAACAGGCTGCGCCAATCTTTCATATTCCAGACAATTTGCATTTTTCACCGTTTCTCTGAAAGTGAATGGAGATGTTTATTTCCCTGTTGATGTGAAATTAGGTTCTACATTGAATCTGCTCGCAGTTTTCTGTTGTTGTTGCGAAAAGGAGGGAAATTGCGATATAAAACTTGGTTACTTTTCCCTAATTTCCTTAATTTCTGTCCTGATGAGAGAGGCTGGTGATTGGTCCTGTCGATCCGGTGGAGACATCAGCCCAATTGTTAACCTCATCTAATCGTGATTGTAATTGGTAATCTTCACTTTTCATGGTTCATTGTTAGTCAGTTCTGATTCATGTTACTTGAGCACTTTCCTGGAAGTATTGATGCACTAAGGCGCCAGTACGTTGAAAGCACCATTTTAAATTGCCTCGCTGCAATTTGTGTGAGCAGCACATGACCCAGACGACTCGCTCTGCCTCACAGACAGCATTCATGAGTCTGTGTGTCTGAAAATAGGTTCTCTATGTCAGTTCTGCTTCTGTTCATGAGTTGTCAGGTTTTGGTTTCACTGGAGAGCCGCGCGGGCAACATGATTTGTGAGGTATTTTCCGCAGCCAAAATCTCCCACTGAGAAGTTGGGAATGTGTCAAGAAGAATGGTCATTGGCAGCCTTAGACCAGAAAAAAATGAATCGTTGCTGGTTTTAACCGAAGCAGCCTGTGGGAGTTATCTCAAATGGGAGAGTACTCACTTTGCATGCGAGAGATTGCGGGGTTGCTAGCTGCATTCTCCATCCCCTTTTAGGGTGGCTCAGTGGTTTGCACTGCTGCCTCACAGCACCAGTGTTCCACGTTTGATTCCTGTGCGTAGTTTGCACATTCTCCCTGCGTCTGCGTGGGTTTCTTCCCACACTCCAAAGATGTGCAGGGGAGGTGAATTTGACATGCTAATTTGCCCAAAATGATCGGTGCATTAGTTCGAGGGAAATTGGTCTGGGTGGGTTACTCTTTGGAGGGTCGGTGTGGACTAGTTGCGCCGAAGGGCCTGTTTCCATACTGTAGGGAATATAATCTAACCATCTTCCAGAAAACCAGCCCAACGCACTGATCAAGTGATGAGTGGCTATTCAAACTGGTGATCGCCACTGCAGCATCTCAGAGAGGCTGAGCCCGTAAACAACCGCTCTATTTGCCAAATTTTCACGTTTGTTCTTTTTCAACTTTCCTGTCTGTATACAGATCCATATGCCTTTGAAATGTTGAAAGTATACCAGACTCCACCACTAAATCTGACAATTCATTCCAAACACGCAAACCTTTCTGTGTGAAAAAAAAAACAATGCCCTTCAGATCCCTTTTAAATTTTACCACTTTCCTCTTAAAACATTGTTCCCTTGTTTTGAACTTGCCTGCCTTGGGAAGAAATAGTCATTGACTATTTACTCTACCGTCTCCTTCAAATTGATATAAACCTCTGTAATCCCATCCCTCAGCCCTCAAGCTCCAGGGAGAATTTTCACATCCTATTCAGTTTTACGCTACAGTCCAAACACTGTATGCCTTGCAACATCCTTATAAATATTATGAACTTACGCCAAGTTCGCCATTGAAAGTGCGTGCAGGTAAGTGCCTGACGTGAGGCGATGCTGAAACACTAATCATGAAAAACGTGGTTTCGGGGGTTTGTGTGGCAGCGTGGCAGAGGTGTCGAAGGAGCTGTCTTTAAACTATAACCTCGATCCAGTCATTGATTGAATTCCCACCACTACCAGAACCACAGGTGAAGTCGGGAACTCTGTTTTTCATGAAATACCTATAAACAGTGAGATGTCAGGATTTGGTCCCATATTCGGCTGTTTTTTGACAGGAACTTTCACTAACTAAGGCTGAGGGACTGCCCAAGCTCAACGATTCAAAACTATGCGTGCATTTACATGACTATTCGAACACAGGAACTCGGACTCATTTTTTGTGTGTTTCACAGTTACTCGGTGTAAATTTAAAACAGCCTCTGGTTATGCAGAAGAGTTCAAAGCTGGATATTCTCCACTGAAAATGCACAGGAAGAGGCAATCTCTTATTGCTTTTGTTGTAAACTGATAACTTAGACTGTTTAAACTGACAGGATAACGCGGATCCATCCATCCTCTGGGCACCTTTCACCGCATTAATATCCGCAAAGGCAAACTCACACTAAGAGGAATGGGCTCATTGTGGTGAATTGTTAAGGAGTGGTGTGTGAGTCAGAGTGCATAGTCGTCAGTAAATACTGACACTGACATTGAACGTTGCAACACCGACTCCTCACTCACTTGCTGCCTCATGCCTCCCAGTCATCATTGCCTTTCACATTTTCCTCCCGTCCGTTCCACTTCTCACCTTATTCCCGACAGCTTGCAAGTGTTCCCTTAGAAACTGCAGCTTGAGGAAACGTATTACTGGGATAAAGTCATTGCTCAATGTGGTGGGATGCACCGTCAATCACTAATTACTCGAGAGATTGAGATTTTGAGTTACTCCGCATAACCCTGGATGTCCTCAGTAGCGGGGTACAGGCATGATGCCATGAGGCAAGGGTTTAGACGTAGTGACATTGAAGGAACAGCGAAATATTTTCAACTGGGAAACGCGAGAACCTTGGAGGGGTAATTGGTGCGATAGCTTTCTCTTGTATTTGCTGCCATTGTCCTTCCAGACAGATGCTGATCGATCACTGAATTGTTCTGGCAGGATCCGTGTGTCTGTTATGGGTGCAGCCAGGATTTAGTTTTTATTCGGATAATTCACAAGAAGAGAATTAAATCTCCATCTCCTGACTGGGAATGAAAGCCTGTTCTGGGCAATGCAAAATCAGACTCGTGTGCAGGGGTGTCCATTGATACTGCAGTAGCCTTTGGGACCTGTACAAACTCTCGTGCCTGCTCTTCACGTCACAATCGTCTTCGTCAGCAGTGTTTCTCTCTCCAAGTCTCCAAGTCGGTTCATATTATCACCCTTGGGTTCAATGTGAAGAAGGCAACGCTGTGATAATCTGATGTTGTTTAGCAGATATACTGCAGCAAGTTAAGTAAAGACAGATGCAAACACAAGCTCGTGTTGAGCTGCGCTGATGTTTTGGCAGCAAGAAAGGCATCGTTCAACTCGCCTCATTCCGGATGACGGGCTCGAAATGACCCGTTGTTTCTCGCTGAATTAGTTCAGGCTGTGGAATGAAAAAAAGCTTCAAATATGAAAATACAGTGAAAGGAAATGGTTCACAGACTGGGGAATTCCAAGTGAAACAGTGACGTTGATTATATTTGCTGATTTTTCACCTTGTGAATTCTGTTTCCCTGATGTGGACGTTTACATTACCTATAGACAAACTGTTACAGCCAAACCTGGTCTTTGGGTCAGTGACGGAATTGGTAACACACCTGACGTAGAGTTAGGGGATTGTCAGTTCGCATTTGAAATCACGAGGATGTAGCGTGCTAGTCCATTCCTGTTGTCTGTCAGGAACGGAAGGGTTTGGGTTTTCGAATTTAGAGTTTCTTTCGCCCACTTCAAATTCTAGCTCAGATCAACGTCTCTCATTGTCTGTAGAACTGGCTTTGGTTTAACCAAAAGCTGCCTTTTGGCGGTTGAACGGACAGCTGAAGTGAAGCACAAGGAGCTGGTCAAATCCTGAGAACTCTGCCACTCTCAGGGAATGTGTCTGTGTGTCTCTTTCTGTGGGAGACACGACGTGGATAATAACACAGTGTGACTATGTCAAACTTCAACCCCATTGTTGTGTCATCTAAGATCAAAGCGAGAACCTCACTGCCATTTGCACTGGAAACATCAGAACACATAAGGTTATGGATCAAAGCTGGAAACTGGGAATGGAATAGACGAATGTCTTGAAACCAGACTGCACCATGGGCCAAATGGGCTTTTCCATTCTGCAAAACTTGAAGACGAGTAGAAAACAATCTGCAGTGAAACTGATCAGAAATGAAAGGGAAAAGCCATTTCATTGAGAATAAGTGCAAGAGCGTCTGTCTTCGTTCAGTGTAATCTCGTAGGTAGGATTTGGAACTAGAACGGCCATGACATTAGTTCTATTTTCGGACAGGGAATGAATGTTTTATTGTGCAAATATATCGTTGTACCAGTATTTCTGACCACTGGTCCGATCCTGGTAATGCTTGGTTTTGTGCCAGGTTATCAAAAATCAAAAAGATGCAGGTTTTGGAAATCTGAACTAAAAACGAGAATTGATAGAGAAACCCGCTACACTTGGCAACATCTGTGGAGAGAAACAGATTTTTTTTAGATGGAAAGGAAACAAGTTAGTTATAGATTTCTAGATTATACTGTTGGGAAAATGATAATCTTACCTGTCGAATCAGGATATTTATCAAAATCACTCTTGAGCTTACAAACGTCGAATTTACAATCTTAAAAGGACTTAGTCATGCTACTTTCATTTTCCTGAGCTGGTGGAAGGCTATGTTTTAATGGCGACATGTCCTTTTGCTTTCTGTTATTTAGCAATCACGCCGAATGGAGAATTATTTCTTTTAGTGTCTACCTCAATATGTGTCTTTGTTTTTTCGATATTTGTCTCTGTATCCTCCTAGGCCTTTTTCACATTCTCCGACTCTCTGGCTGTCCATATCCCTCATTTCCCATTTCTGCTCTTGAAAAGCCTGACATTCAGAGACAGTGCTTTCTGTTATTTAGCAATCACGCCGAATGGAGAATTATTTCTTTTAGTTTCTACCTCAATATGTGTCTTTGTTTTTTCTATATTTGTCTCTGTATCCTCCTGGGCCTTTTTCACATTCTCCGACTCTCTGGCTGTCCATATCCTTCATTTCCCATTTCTGCTCTTGAAAAGCCTGACATTCAGAGACAGTTTGAGATTCGAACTGCTGAGAGGCTTTCTGACGCCTGGCTGGAGTCGGTCGAAGTAGTCTCACATTCTCTGGACAATGCGTCTGTCACTTCGACCTGAGGCACGGAGACATATCTTCCTCAACATCTCAAGACCCTTTCGTAGTTAAAGTTGCGTTCCTTATCCAACAGAAAAAGAAAGTAATTACATGATAGCTGAAGAAGAACAGGGATGCATTTACTGTTGGTGTACAACAAATGAATGGTGACAGCAGAGAATGAGGGTGATCATGTCGTGGTGTCAGTGCCATTACCACAACATTCCCCGGGAATGCTGCAGTGTCTCCTGCCTCACCACTTAATTTCCACAAAACTGTGAATGAAGGAATGAGAATAAGAGGATGAGAAGCAGAAGTGCTTGTGGAACTGCGGGAAGAATCTCCAGGTTAAAATAGTAGTTAAAAAGAGCAAATTACACTACTGGATTTAAGCCTGGAAAATGAAGCCGGAACGCAAAATCAGAATATATAGCAAGTCAAACAGGACACTGAGTTTCTCGATCAGCAACACAATACTTGCGAGAAATAACGAGCTTTCAATACAATGAGCAGGCACCAGTGTGATGGGAGGTGTGTATACCAGCTAAGCCACGGAGCCAGTTAAAAGCCATATTTGTCGTCCATATGTGCAATGTCTGAACCACTTGATCACAGGAATTCGAAAACGGGTTTTCTGTATTAGCGTTGCTCAGTATGAATGGCAATCAAACTCTGCTTGTGCAAAAACAGACATTTCAATGCTGAGCATGCCCCACTGAAAAGGCACAGAAAAAGACAGTATCCTCTTGCATTGGCATCCAACAGATATTTTCATTTGTTTAAACTGACAGAATAAAGCGGATGTGCTCATCTCCTCTCGCGTCCCATTAACCACGTTAATACACACGCAGGGATTTTCAGATGAACAGGCTCATTGTTGTGAATTGACAGCAGTGGTGTGTGAGTCATTGCGAACAATAAATGCTGAACCAGTAGCACTGACACTGAGCCTTGCACCATCAGCTCCACACTCACATCTTGTGTAATGTCTCCTCGGCATCAGTTCATTTGACTTTAATTATTCTACCCTGTACCTCTCCTCAAATTATTCCCGACCGCTTGCAGTGTCGGATTAGTACATGCAATTATTAGAAATGCATTTCTGGGACACAGTTGTCTTTCAATGAGATAAGATTCACTGCCCATCCCTAATTATCCCAAAGATGTAGGGGACGAGTTACTTTTGTCAACTCCTCAAAGACGCCACTCCTGACGCCAGTCTGTCAATGAAACTCACTGAGGGAAGAGCAAACTGACGCCACTCAGTCAGTGTTACTCACGCACGGAAGGGCAGACTGACCCCACACTCTCAGTGTAACTCAGCAGACTGATCCCACAATGTCAATATAAGTCATTCACTGAAGAGCAGTCTGACCCCACCCTATAAATGTAATTCACTCAGGGAAGAGCAGACTGATCCCATTCTGTCTATGGCACTCACCCAATGAATGAACACTAACCCCACTCTACCAATGTAACACGCTAGAGAAGAGCAGACGGAAGCCAGACTGTCAACAAAAATTATCGAGTGAAGTGAATACTGATCCCGCTCTGTCTATTTCACTCAGGCAGGGAAGAGCAGACTGTCACCACTCTGTGAAAGAAATTCGTCCAGGGAAGGGCAGACTGACCCGACTGTATCTGCGTGACTGACACAGGTAAGAGCAACTAACCCAACTCTGTCAACGTATCTCCCTCAGGGAAGAAGACCCTGACCCCTCTCTCTCCATGTCGCTCACCCAGGAAACAGCGGTCTAACCCCACACTGTCTATTTAAGCTCACAAAAATCCTCTGAAGTACGTCCTATCCAGACACTCCTATTACAGAGACATCACTGTCTCTGTAACCGTGTGCGTTCAATGGCGATTCCAAATAACCTGCAAATGTTTAGAATGTGGCAGCAAACCAGAGCAACCACACGGAAATTGGGCGAATGTGCAAACTTCCATCAGGCTGTCACCTAAGCCTGGAATAGAAACCAAACCCGACAGCAGTCGTGATTATAAAATGGCAGAACAGAAACCTAGCAAAAAGAATTGCGTCCCTGTGTGTTGCAACGATTCTGAGTATTAATTAAGCCCCCCTCACTGTAGTAAATTTCCATTTTCATCACTGCCAACATTCTTCAAAGCAAAACACGCACTTGTTTTTTTCAGACTTCCTATATCCCGCTTTCATCCCGCTTTATACCTAATCATATTTCTGACTTTACAAACTACGTCATAACAGGTTGACAACTGCAGAATGAGCTTTGTTCCGTTCCCCACTGATGTTGATGGTAGTAATCCGGCATATTCGAGTAGGACTTGAGGCACTTGCGGGTGGTGTATTCGCGGCATTTTGGCTTTTATTTTCATTTTCGGTCTACTATTTCGAGTTCATTGTGCAGACTTCTGAGGAAGACTTTTTGGAGTCGAAATGATCACTGCGTTTTCTCTCGAAAGACAGACATAGCTTTATTTCTGTTCTCTTATAAATTGATCTTCTGAGCTTTGCAGGTGAAATAGGATGCATTACTATTGCTCGGTTTTAGTTTCAAAATCAAGAGAAACATGAAGGAGAGAATATCAAAGAACACAAAGTTCTCAGTTGTTAAGATAATTTTTGCAGCAATGGTGGACATGAAGGTCAAATTAAGATAACGGTTCAAGAACATTTAGTCTGTGGAAGTGGTATGTGACTTTAGTTCCAAATATATGTTTCCGTTCTTCCAGTAAAATCTTTTTGACTCCCAGAAAACATTGATTGTTTTCTATATTCACTTTGTTTCGCGACATCTGTCTTCTGGTCGACCAGGGACAACTTGAATTTGCGTCTGTATTGAGTAAGATTTCGCTCTTTCTTTCGAGAAGCAAACCTGTGCATTATGTACCACTTATCATGCTGATGGCTAAGAAGTTCAAAATGAATTACGGTTTATGGTTCGTGAGCAAGAATGAAGTGATCCACTTGCGAACAGATGTCACCACGCCCTATTCCTACATCGGGCCTGAGCGGTCCATTGTCAGAGTCTGCAGACAGGAAATGTCTAAATGAGTAGTCCTTTGTTCAGTTTGATTTGATACCAATGGTAGTGCTGTTTTGGTGCAGAAATGTGTCAACATCTCTGACGTTAGAGTCAAAATTTAAGTCACATCTACTCCATGGAGTGTCTTCTCATATCGGAACATGCTGACATGAAAACATCTAGCTCTGATAGCAAAGATTTTTTCATTAAACTGGGAGTATGTTTAACTAAGCAATTCAGACAGCCAAGATGAATAATTGGCATTTGGTTCTTCAAGCTGAGCTCTCCACACCAACTGCTTCAACGAAGGCCATGGATAAGATCCCCATCGATTATTTTGGTCAATTTTACCCTCAACAACAACCTATTGTTCTGAACAATGCTACACCACAAGCAGAGGGCTAATTCTGATTTCCATCGTTAATTTTCCATTTCAGTTCTTAATGCACAGTTTCTTACGAATGAGGACAGCAGAAGACCGTTAACATTCCATTTCCAGTATTTCCAGAAAATTCTACTCCGATGATATCGCCTTGCCTTTTCACATCGCAAGCCAGGAACCTGGATCAGTCGAGTTCCTTTCCACACATGGAGTTGCTTTTTCTAATTCATTGACTGCTGATATAATAGATTATTGGCCTTGAGAGTCAGCTGTAAATTAGGTTGAACTTTCTAAGCTTGACTTTCAACTGATTATAAAAAAAATCACCTGCAGGTAAATGTATTGCATTGCTTCTTGATTTGCTTAATTCCACCCCACCCCACACCCCACGAACATCCAAATTTCACGATAGTTCGACAAATGTGTTGAAACTGATTCGTTTTGGAAGTTGGTGGATTTTTGTGTCTCGCCATATAATTTATTCAATTAGATGACTGGGTCAGTCTTGAAATTACTTCGGATTCTTCACAGTTGAAAATTTACTTCGATTGAATGCAAAGCTCAAAAACCACGAAATCCAAATCCTGCAAAGGAATTAATGATTTTAAAAGGTTCTACGCTGTGAACAGGATTCGAACCTGCGCAGGGAAACCCCATTGGATTTCAAATCCAACGCCTTAACCTCTCGGCCATCACAGCTGTGGCAAAATTGCCAATTTCCATAGTAAAACAACTGAATTCATGAAATACGTAATTTGTTGGAAGAACAAATTGTCAAGACCCAAAGATTTCGCCAAATCCTTTGCAGAGACCCAGACGAATGTTCCCTTAGCAGATTGACAGGCTTTCACCGCAAGCTAGATTCTGACACAGCTGAAGTTGTGGGAATGATTCTTCGTCGAATTTTCGAGTCACGGATGTACACCACACGAAGAGAGGATCATTGTCTCACTGCGTCCGATCGATTTTGACTCAATTGCTCATCATCTGGTGCCAAAGTAGATATGCTGTTGTGTTTTAATATTCATTGAAATATGGTATTAGAAATATTGATGCTAAGTCCATAAACACTAGCTACATTCGTAAAAAAAAATCGGAATTAGAAAGAATGCAGAACTAATTTACAGGAATGGATCCAGCAACTAATCCGTAAGTTCTGACATTAAGTAATGAACTTGTGAGCACAAGAGAGGAAGATTGACCAAAGATTTGGAACTTGAAATCATCTTGACGGAACTATTTACAAAGGTTTTGTGGTTGTTCTAGAGTCATCAAGTCCTTGAACAATACAACACGGTAAATAGCCCTTCTTTCCAACTTGACCATGGTGGACAGTTATCCTAAATTAATAGGTCCCATTTGCCAACATTTGGCCCACATCCCTCTAAACCTTGTTATTCATATATCTATCCAGATGCCATTCAATGTTATAGTTGTACCAGTCTCCAACAATTTCTCTGGCAGCTCATTCTGGACGTGTCTGAAAAGGTTGCCCCTGATGTCCCTTTTAAATCCTTACCCACTAATTTTAAACCGATGTTTTCTAAATTTTGACTTCCTCATCAGCCGGAAAACACTTTGACGAGTCAACCTATCCAGGTCCCTCATGATTTAATAAATAGCAACAATTTGACTTTATCATACTTGTCAGGAGGGAAATGTGTGGAGATTATTTGTCGAAGGTTTGAAGTCGAAAGTCGAATGTACAGATTTTTAGAAATGCAGTATGAGGAATAATCCTCAATTTAGGAAAGATACTAATGCCATATAAGGAATACCACGAATGGTGATTAGCCTTGATATCATGGATGAACGTTAGTCCTCTGAATTGAAATTGGGCAAATCCCGCCTTTTTTTAACAGTTTCAAAACAAGAGAGGTAATCTCATTGAGAGTTGCAAAATATTTGAAGAGATAAACAGGGTGGTGCAATTAAATTTTGTTCCCTCATTGCTGAATCTAGAAGCAGGAGAGGACAATTTTAAAATGAAGCATTGTGATTTATGACCAGAATGAGAACTATTGATTTTTGTCTTCGCCTTGAGACGTCTCGCTGTTCAGCACTACAGTGAGCATTGGATATTTGGTCTTTGAATGCATCACTATCAGCCTGACCCGCCGACACTTACTGCATCACTATATACCTGACCCCTCACACTTACTGTGTCACTATCAGACTGACTCCATCACAGTTATTACGTAAGTAACAGACTGACGCCTCACACTTACCGTGTCACTACAACACTGCCTCCTCAAACTTGCTATGTCACTATCTCCTTGACCCTCTCACATTTACTGCGCCACAATCACACTGACCACCTCACACCTGTTGCTTCACTATGAGCCTCAACACTCACACTTACAGCGTCACTACCAGCCTGACTCACTCACACTTATCACTTGACAATCAGCATTACTCTCTCAAATTTATTTCATCATTATTAGGCTGAGGCACTCACACTGACAGCGTCACTAACAAATTGACCCCCTCATGCTTACTGCGTTGGTATCTCTCTGATCCCCTCAGAATTACTGCGTCACAACCACTCTGATCCCCTCATACTTAATGCGTCACTATCCCTCAGATACGTTCATACTTCCTGCATCACTCACTCCCTGACACATGCGCACCTACTGCATCCCTATGAGCCAAACCCCACTCACTAACGGCGTCACTCTCTCTCTAACCTGCTCACAACTTGACACTCTCTCACTTCGTACATCAATATCAGCCTAACCCCCTCATGCTTACTGCATCATTACCAGCCTGATCCCTTCAAATGTACTGTGTCACTATCAGACTTACCCACTCATACTTACAGCATCACTATCAACCTGACCCCCTCACACTTTCTCTGTCATTATCACCCTGACCCTCTCACACGTAATGAGTCACTGTCACACTGAGACACTCACATTTTCTGCGTCGTTATCAGCCGGCACACAGCGTCACTATCAAACTGGCCCCTTACACTTGCATGCCTCAATATCAGCGTGAACCCCTCACACTTACTGCATCACTGTCCATCTGCCATCCTCATACTTACTGCACCAGTTTCACCTTGACATCTTCATTTTTACTGCGTCACCATCAGCCTGACTGCCACACACATATTGTGTCACTATCAGTGACGCCCTCGCACTTCCTATGTTAATATCACCCTCACTCCTAAAACCTACTGCGTCACTATCAGCCTGACTCCATCACACGTTTTGTGTCAGTATCAGATTGCCGGATCACGCTTACCATGTTACTAAAACTCTGCCCCATCACAATGACTGCGTCACTATCAGCCTGACCCCTCAGACGTACTGCGTCACGATCACCCTGACTCACTCACACTTTTTGTATCAGTTTCAGTCTGACGCCTCGCACTTACTGTGGAACTAAAACTCTCCCCCGTCACATTGACTGTGTCACTATCAGCCTGACCCCTTCATACTTACTGTGTCAATATCAGTCTGACCCCTCAGACTTACTGTGTCACTCTCACTCTGATCCTCTCTCCTTTACTGCGTCACTCACACACTGACCTCCTCACATTTACTGCATTACTATCACCCTGACCCACTCACACAGTTTTTGCCATTTTCACCTTGCCGGCCTAATTTTTACTGCGTCACTATCAGCCTAACCGCCACACACTTATTGCATCACTTTCAGTCACACCCTCACACTACACATGTTACTATCACCCTGAATCCTTACCCTTTTTGTGTCACTACCAGTCTGACCCCTCACACTTACTGTGTCTCTATCAGCCTGACTCCATCACATTTATTGTGTCAGTATCAGACTGACGCCTCACACTTATCTTGTCACTAACACAATGCCCCGTCACATTGACTGTATCACTATCAGCCTGACCCCCTCACACTTACTGCTTCACTATCGCAATGTTCCTCTCTCACTTACGACGTCATTTACACCCTGCCACCCCACACTTGCTGCGGCACTATCACACTGAGGGCCTTACAATTAGTGTCACTGTCATCCTGACCCCTTACACTTACTGCGTCACTATCACACTGGTATCTCACACCCACTGTGTCACTATCATCCTGAACCGCTTACACCTATTGCGTCACTATCACTTTGACCCCAACACACTAACTGCATCAATATCAGCCTGACCATCTCACACATACTGCGCCACTACCCAGCTGACTCCCTCACATATACTGCGTCACTATCAGACTTACCCACTCATGCTTACTGCGTCACTATCACCCTGACTCCCCACTCTTACGGGGCAAGATCATTGTGCTCCCATACACTTACAGCGTAACTATCATCCTGACCACATCACACTTACTGCGTCAAGATCAGCATGATCCCCTCAAACTTCATGCGTCACTATCAACTTCAACACTCACATTTACTGCGTCACTTCTAGCACTACCCCTGCACACTTACTACATCCCGATCTGCCTTAGCCCCTCGCTTTTTCTTCATCACTATCAGCCTGAGACACTCCCAGTTACAGCTTTACTACAACCTGGCCCTGTGAGTGCATCTACATCACTGTCACCCAGACTCCTTGCCCATACGGCGTCACTATAAGCCTGGTCCCTCAAATGTTCTGCGTCACTATCACACTGACATCTCACACTCACTGCGTCACTATCTCCCTGACCCCTCACAATTACTGCATCACTACAACCTGACCCCCTGAAAGCATCTGCGTCACTGTCACCCTGACCCCATCACACTTGCCATGTCACCATCTCAATGACACATTCACACAGTCTGCTTCACTGCCATCTTGACACCTCACACTCACTGGATAACTACCATTCTCCACCCACACTGACCTGCCACTATCATTCAGAGCCGCTCACACTTATTGCGTTCCTATCACTCTGCTCCCAACACACTTACTGCGTCACTATCAGCCTGACACTTGCACACTTCCCGAATTACTATCAGCCTGACCCCTCACAATTTCACCGTGTCTATCAGTCTGACTCCTCACATTTCCTGCATCACTCTCACCCTGTCACTTAACACTTCCTGGCCAGTATTAGCCTGACGCCCTCAACTTACTGCATCAATATCAGCCTGAACACTCACACTTACTCCGTCACAATCACGCTGGCCCGCTCACACTCAGTGCGTCACTATCACCTTGTCCCCTCTCACTTCCTGCATTAGGATCACTCTGACTCACGGACACATACTGCATCACTATCAGCCTGAACCATCACACATACTGTGACACTATTAGCCTGACCCCACCACACTTGCTGCGTCTCTATCAGCCTGACCCCCTTCTACCTACTGCTTCACTATCAGACTGACCCCTCACACTTACCGCATCCCCAGCAGCCTGACACCTCACACGTACTGCGTCACTATTCCCCTAACACCTCACTTTTATTGGCCACTATCAGTCTGACGCTCTCAACTTACTGTGTCACTACCAGCCTGAACGCACACACTTACTCCCTCACTATCACCCTGAATGTCTCACACTCACTGCGTCAGTCTCTGCCTGACCCCATCACACTTACTGCGTCACTATCATCCTGTCCCCTCCCACTTTATGCGTCGGAATCAGCCTGACACAGTAACACTTACTGCGTCACTGTTAGCCTGATCCCCTTCCAATTACTGCGTCATTATCAGCCTGACAACTCACTCTTACTGCGTCACTGTCACACTGACCCCTCACACGAAGTGCTTCTCTATCACCCTGACCACCTCACACTTACTGTGTCACTATCGGTCTGCTCCCTCAGACTTACTGAATCACTATCACTCTGACACCCCTCACGGCGCAACTATCGGCCTGATCCACTCACACAGTCTGCGTCACTACCACGTTGACACCTCACTCTCATTGTGTCACTATCATCCTCACTCCATCACACTTATTGTGTCACTGTCAGCCTGATCCCCTATAACGGAAAATGATCATTTATTGTGAAATCTGTGAAAGCATGGTTGAAACAAAGAAGTATAGACCTAACTTTGCAAAAAGACAGAAAAAATGTAAAGTTCAACCTAGTTTACAGCTGACTCTCAAGGCCAATAATCTATTATATCAGCAGTCAATGAATCAGAAAAAGCAACTCCATGATTGGAAAGGAACTCGACTGATCCAGGTTCCTGGCTTGAGGTGTGATAAGGCAAGGCGATATATAGTATAAAGGGAATATGTGAAAACCGTCAGGCGTCCATTTTATGAGGCGTCTTGCAAATGTGTCGTGTCCACTTTGCAAATTTCAAAAATAAACTTTTTCTTTGCTCTTGGTAGCATTTGCGTCGAGTCGATTGACATTCTACGGCAGTAAACTTGGGGGCTCGCCTGGGACCCTGCGACTGGGTAAGATTTTGAAGATTCCCAGGAGGTGTACGCGCCACTGCCTTGAAGGTCTTTCACTTCATCTCGAGCGCTGAATTGGCCCCTTTGCGTGAGAGGACTGGGGATAAGTGGATCGCCCCAGAGTCGCGTTCCGAATCGAATAGGATCCGGGTAAGAGTTATGGCTAATGTAATCCTACATAGAGACTCGTTCGAAGAGAATGAATGAACCAGGAAGAGGGACTAGTGAACTCTCGCGCGGTATTCGAGTAAAACTCAAGGGAAAGGATTGCCGTCTCTCGAGAGTTTCAGAGACAGCAAGATTACCTGTGGTTTGAGACTTGCATGCACCATGGGCAGCGTTGGAGTCGCCAAAGCTGTACCGGTTACGTGGGTTCTTGGTTTGTGAAAACCAAGGCAATGAGGCGGTCGCGCCCAATGAGAGGGGACCTCCGGAGGTAAAAGCAAGTTATATTGGCAAAGAGAAGATTATGGTATCGTGAGAGAGAGAGCGAGACAGAGAGAGAGAGAGAGAGAGAGAGAGAGATACAGACAGAGAGATAGACAAAGAGAGATGAAAACTTTTCCAATATCCATGAAAATCGGCTCCAGCAAGAGCGAACAAAAAAAGGGTCGACAGACAACTCGGAATGGTCAAGAAAAAATACAATATATGCTGAATAGTTATGGCCCAGTTTCTGTAAAGCAGTTAAAAATGTAAATCAAGCAATGTGTTTTTCTGGAGGAAGGAAGTTTTAGTAACATGCAGTTGCAAATGTTGAGGTCACCGTTGGAGTAGAGAGACGGAGAAAGTGAGAGGTAAAATAGAACCTGTGAATTGGGGTGCTTATAACATGTTGAAGACTGAGCCTGATTTCAGGGAAAGAAAATCTCGAATAAAAGATAGATCAAGTACAGGTACAAACACAGCGCACATGCACACACACACGGAAAACAAACAAATGAATCTGTACAGTGTCTTAAGACTGGATCAGATCCTAACCTTAATGGGTGCCTTCGAAGAGCTACAGCCCCCCTACGAGATCCACTTCGCGAAGATTCCAAGTTAACGGTCGCCGCCTCAGGTTCTGCTGAATCACCAATAGCATATCGTACCCACAATCAATTGAAAAGAATCCCTAAAGAAGTCGAGACAATGTCCCAGTACCTTAAGCACCTCACGAAAGTCGATAACGTCTATTGTGGACTGATACCACCCAAGGACATAACGACGGCAGAGATCACACTGTATGAGGCACACCTGAGGAGCAGCTCCATCAATGGAATGAAGTACGAAACAACAAAGTAGGTAACAATATACGTGTATTACCTGGGACATGGGAAAGCTGAATTAGATAGAACAATACGTGATACATGCTGAAAAATTGCTGGTTCAAGAGAACCATAACCGGAAATTAAAGATGGAACAGCAATCACATAAACCTCAGCTTATTATGATGCAAATGGTCGTTCAGTCGTTGGAGGGAGGAACTGCGGGAAAAGAGAGAGGCAAAGGTGGAGTTCACAAAAGAGGAAGGGATCGCGGAAGTGCGCTTGCAGAGATAGATCTGGCTGGTGCTTTGTTTGCGGAGCAATGGACCACTGGTCGAGACAGTGCCCGCACAGACAGCCTCAATCGGCCCTGGAGGCTGGACAGCATGGTGACTGACAGGGGACGACTGAGGTCGAGGTGGGCAGGCCGCAAGGTACAGGTAACCCTCTTTCCTTTGTACTTGGCAACGAAGAATCCCTTATGCTAATCTCTTCTACTAACCTAATAAAAATTCTAATTCTCAATTTTGTTAGCGGAATTCTGTCCTTTACATTTGATGGCTCGGAATCTCATAGTGAGACTGGGGTTGTATTTGCTCAGTACTCCGACGGGCTTGCAGGTAATTCAAAGGGAAGATTCACAAGTGTAAACTGCAAAATACAACCCACGACCCCTGGTGTATGTCTATGAGTGGCGATTAAGCCAGAGAGCAATGAATTCATTGACCAATTCACTCGCCCTGGAAGCAGGTAACCATGTTAATCCTATTAACACCGATTTTTTTTTGCGGGAATATGCTGCACTGCACAGCACACAGACACCACGATGGCCCTGAGGAACCATAAGAGCAATATTGTTTCAGGAGATTGGTTAAACCAGGTCAGTTGTTATTGTGCGAATTTTATTGAAGGGATGGAAGATGTGCAGTCAGTGTGAACTTACGTCAAGTACCTGTGACGGCAAGTAAACTCTATATTTTTGATGTTGAAGACTACGCTCCTCGCGTGTCACTGGCGAAGGTGTCCAGTGACTGGTGGCAAGATTTGGGGCCATGGGTACTAAAGACATAAAGAACGAAATGTTGGGTTTTCTACGACGATGTGGGTATGTGGTTTAATGCAGATGTTCGGACATATAGGAAGAAATTAATTTGTCCGACTCAGGCAATAGAACAGTCGAGGTAACCCCCGCGAGCCCTGAAGAGCCTAGAAGGCTGTCCTGGCGTTTCCCTAAGATAAACTTCTCAGACCTAAGATTAATAACGGTCCCTACTGAATTATGCGTAAAAGGAAAACATGCTTTGGGGTTTATACGAGGTTGTGAACCAGTACAAGTAACCACGAAGTCGGAGTATCGTCCTTGCAAGGCACAATGCCAGTTAAAACCCGAGGCCATGAACGTAGTTACTCCAGTCTTTCAATCCTTCCCAAAGGCGAGAGAGATAATCCCCATATGTAAACTCACCGGTGAGAACTCCCATTTTTCTGATCAAAAAGGCAAAAATTCCAAGTGAACCAGAGGAATGCAGGTTTGTTCAAGACGTACAGGCAGTCAATAACAGTGTTGTCCCGCGCGCATCAAATGTTCCCAAAACCTATACTGTATTAGTTCAATTTAGACCGGACAGTAAATGGTTCCCTGCTGTGGATTTAGCAAATACATTCTTTAGTGTGACGGTGCATCCAGATAGTCAATTCTGGTTCGCTTTTTCTTTCAAAGGGAAATCTTATGAGTTCATACGACTTTGTCAATGTTACTGTGAGTCACCCACCATATATAATGAGGCTCTACGCAGGAGTCTGGAGACTCTTGTTTTAACCCCTGGGTCTGCGCTTATGCAATCTGTAGACGATTGATTAATAGTAGCACCGGCAGAGGAACAATGTGAGAAGGATTCCTTTGCATTGGACGAGGGAAGGGCACAAAGCCAGTCTCGCAAAGCTTCGATTTATGCAACAACAGGTGAAGTTCTTCAGTCACTTAATATCTGGACAAGGGAAGGCCATGGGTGAAGACAGAGTGCAAGTAATTCAGCAAATTCCAAGGCCTCACATGAAGAAACAATTGCTGTCCTTTTGGGGCATACGGTCCTACTGAAGAACGTTTATCCCACATTACACAAATCTTGAGGCGCCCTGAAGTGACATGGCCCATGGAAAAGGGTAGTAGAACTAAGGTCCTTTGCAATGGATCCCAGCGGCCCAGTTGAATTGAAAAAGACGTTTCAAAGTACACCTACACTGGGGATTCCGAATCCAAACAAGCCTTCTGTCAAACGGTAGATGAGAAACATGGCTGCATGACATCTGTGTTATTGCAGGATCCTAGGGGAAAATTCAGGCTGGCAGCTTATTTTTCGGCTAAGCTAGACCTCGTAGCGGCAGGATTGTGTATCAGATTGCTTGTGAGCTGTGGTTGCAGTGTCCAGGGATATAATCGGCTATGGCGACTTAACCAAACTGATCGCACATGCAGTATCCTTACTGCTTTCCGAGCAAAACACAGCACATAAGTCGGCAGCGCGTTGACTCAGATACAAAACTGTGTTATTGGAGAAGTCTAACATTGCAATAAAACGATGTAACGTCCTTAATGCTGCTAATCCTCTCACTAGAGAAGGAGACGGAGACCCACATGATTGTATCGCTGTAATTAATTAAATGTGCTGCCGAGACAAGACTTGCAGAATTCACCACTTCAAAATCTAAATATGGCGTTTTTTTCTTGTGGATGGGTCAGCATTCAGGAGCAAGATTGGCCAGAATTTTATTAGGCATGCTGTAGTAACTACCCATGAGGTATTCAAAGCGGGATCACTCGCTTCTCAACTGTCAGCGCAAGCAGCGGAGTTGATTGCCTTGACTGAGGCATGTAAATTGGCTAAGGGAAACACAGCGAATATTTAACCGATAGCAGATACGCATTCGGAGTTGCACATAATGTTGGAACCCTGTGGAAATACAGGAACTTCTTGACCTTCACCGGAAAGCCCATCACACACCCGTTATCAGATTTCTGACCTCTTGGAAATGGTCGTATTGCCTAAATCAATCGCTGTGTGTAAATATGATGTCCACACGGAAAATAACGATTCAGTTTCTCAAGGAAATGCAAGGGCAGACTCAGCGGCAAGGACGGCAGCCCAGCAGCCGGTAAATGATCAGTTTGACATGGGAATGACAAAAATCCTTACCCCAACGGCAGACGTACGGGAGTCACAGTCGAAGTCCAGGCTTGAAGACACGTTGAATGGGAAAAAAGCAGAGTGCAGTTTGAGGTAAAGGGTATGGTGTGGCCCCAATGATAAACCTTTTCTACCACGATCATTATTTCCATTCTATGCCAAACTGACACACGGTAAGGAACATGTGTCAAAAGAGGGGAGATAAGACAACATTTCAGCACAGTGGTACACTGAGGGATTTACTCATTACTTCCAGAAATATTGTGAACGATGTGTTATCTGTTCCACAATAATGTGGGGAGGGTAATACAGATGAGTCATGTAGCACTTCCGAAACCCCAAAAACAATTTGAACATTTACAACTGGATTTTACCGAACTAACACCCTGCGAAGGAAAAAAGGTATTTTCTGGTAATAGTTGATATGTTTTCCAAATGGGTGCAAGCGTTCCTCACGGCAAAACAGAATGCCAGAGCCATAACCAAAGCTTTCCTAACTGAAATAATTCCGGGATGGAGCATCCCTGAGAAGCTTAGTAGTCCCAAGTTTATAGCTCCGGTTGAGGTTTAGGGTGTAGGTTTGCTCGTCGAGCTGTACGTTTGTTATCCAGACGTTTCATTACCTGGCTCGGTAACATCATCAGTGGCGACCTCCAACAGAAGCGAAGATGTTGTCTCCTGCTTTCTATTTATATGTTTGTCCTGGATGGGATTCCTGGGGTTCGTGGTGATGTCATTTCCTATTCGTTTTCTGAGGGGTTGACAGATGGTAAATCGATCTATGTGTTTGTTTATGGCGTTGTGATTGGAGTGCGGAATTCTCTGGTGCGTCAGCATATACAGCAAACCGACAAACACTAACCAAATACTTAACTACACCAGCAACCATCCCAACACGCATAAAGGAAGCTGTATCAGAACACTATTCCAACGAACCACCACACATTTCAGCACAGACGAACTTCGGAAAACAGAGGAGAACCACTTATACAACGTATGCAAGAAGAACGGATACTTAAGAAATACAGTCCACAGATTCCTCAGGAACAAACCAGGACAAGTAGACCTAACACAGCCAGAAACCCTATCGACCTTTCCATACATCAATGAAGTCTCAGAAGTGGCAGCCAGACTACTAAGACCCCTCGGAATCCCACCAACAGTCTCAAACAAAACTAACAAATTTAAAAGACCCAGTACAACCCATGGACAAAATCAACGTCATATACAAAATTCCATGCAAGGACTGCCACAAACACTACATAGGACAAACAGGAAGAAAGTTAGCCACCAGGATACAGAACACCAGCTAGCCACAAAAAGACACTACCCTCCCCCTCGTAGCCCTTCACACGGATGAAAGAAAAACACCATTTCGTCTGGGACAACACATCTATCCTGTGACAGGCTAAGCAAAGACATGCCAGAGAATTCTTTCAGACCTTGCACTACAACCACAACGCCATAAAAAAGACATATATCTAGATAGCATCTATCAACCCCTCAGAAAACCAACAGGAAATGGAATCACCACAAACCTCAGAACCCCCATCCTGGACAAACATATAACGAGAAAGCAGGAGACAACAGCTTCTCTTCACTTGGAGTTCGTCACTGATGATGTTACCTAGAACAAAGAACATAGAATAATACAGCACAGTGCAGGCCCTTTGGCCCTCGATGTTGCCCCGATCCAAGCCCACCTAACCTACACTAGCCCACTAACCTCCATATGGCAGGTAATGAAACGTCTGGATATCAAACCTACAGCTCAGCGAGCAAACCTACACTCGAGGTTTAGTAGTGACAGTGGGACACCATTTGTCCATAATGCCCTGCAGTAGAGTAGTGAGTATTTGGGGATAAACATGAGATAACACTGTGCCTACCACCAAACGTGCGGTAGGGCAGCGGAAAGAGAAAATTCTACCTTACAAAATAAATTGATAAAATGCTGTGAGGAACTGGAGATGACATGGACAAAGGCAATTCCAATTGTGCTAATGTGTATGAGGTCGAGGAGGAGAGGGAGAGCTAATCTTAGTCCGTTTGAGATTTTGTTTCGTAGGCCACCAAACACAGGAATTGTCCCGAGACCTAAGGGAAGCCAGAAAACAGGCCACTGTGAGGATGAATGTTGCGTCACTGCATGAAACTCTCGACACTTCTGTCCCAAATACAGAATCAAGTGAAGACAGCACTACTCCAATCAGCAGAAGGGAAGATGTACGATCTATAACCTAGAGCCTGAATAGTGGCAAAAGACTTCGAGAGGGAAAACAGGAAGGCGAAGAGGTGGCTGGGACCGTTTCAAGTATGCCTTGTAGTACAGATCGCTGTTAAGATCGGCGGAATAGCCACGTGGATACACGCCAGCCATTACAAACTTGCAGCTGGGTCTGAGGAGACATCGCACAACACCAAAACTAATTTAGAGCAAGTATTTATTAGAAGACTTAAGCAAATGTGGGGCTGCCCCAGTTCACACTGTTGGCAAGCGCCCTGGTAGGACTATTCATAAGGGCAGGGGCGTCTGGGATGCAGCAGCTGACGGTAATCTTAACTGAAACGACGAAGTGGATCATTACATGCGACCCATAGCTCTTCAGTAACAAGGACGACTATAAATTCGATCATTAAGATTTATGCAGGGATCCATGCCGCGCCGGTGACTGGCACTTTGTAGTAGCCACCACGGCAAAAGGGGCACCTGACATGGGAAATAAATATTCTATGATCAAAGTCAGACTTAGAGGAGCAATGAGGGAGTCTCGTGGTGTGGAATAGATAGATCCTTCTCCGACATCTGTAGACAGGTGAACATAGTGGTGCAGTCGCCCCACCCCCACCCTCCGAGATGCAGTGCAGAATGTACTATAGACGATAGGAGCACTGGAGCATGGCAACCAATCAAACCAGATCATGGACCTACCCCCAAGCCGGGCAAAGGTCATTGATGACACACCCGAACCCGAAGGGAGACGGCCGTGGTTAGAGAGCGAATTGAAAGCAGGAGGGGAAATTTGCCTGCTGGAGCTAAATGGCGTAAATGCAACGCCAGTAGATTGGGAGCAGCGAAGGGCCATTGCTTGATGTGAAGGGAACAGAGCATGTGCTTTGGTCATAAAACAAAACGAGAGATTAGACTTTGGATACACTTGTTGGATGTGTTTGCACACAGCCCAAAGATAGTCTGCCCAGCAAATTACTGAGAGCCTGGCGAGAAATGCCAGCTGTCTGCTTCCACGGGAGGCGATTAGCCTGACCCTGATAGTGGGGGGAAATTTGGGCAAATCTCGTGTCACCACCCGAACTCCAGGCTAACTACAGCCCCAAGCCTGACACGCTACCGACCACAGCATTCCAGATGCTGCCTAACAGAGAGCCCGGTTTAATTCCCGCCTCAGGCGACTGACAGTGTGCAGTTTGCACATTCTCCCTGCATCTGCGTGAGTTTCCTCCCACAGTCACCAAGATGTGCAGGTCGGGTGAATGGGCCATGCTAAATTGCCCATAGTGTTAGGTGTTAGGTAAATAAATGGGTGGTGTGCTTCGGCTGGTGTGTGTGGACTTGTTGGGCCGAAAAGCCTGTTTCCACACTGTAAGTAATCTAATCTAATCAGGATGGCAGGTATAATATGGGCAGGTGGCGAGAAAGTGTTCCACCACTCCCCCGGGGAGAAAGGGGTGCTGCTACACCGCGATACTGTCCACCAACACAACAGTGGCAGAACATCTTCGCATATGGTGTATTAGCAAATGAGACGGAGGAAGGCCTAGCACTCATTAACACTGAGTTAATGGCGGTGAGGAAGCAGAGACACAAAATCGATGAGTACGAGACATCCTGACGGCTGAGAGAGGGGGCGTCTGCAAAACGTTAGGTACCTCATGCTGTATTAATGTTCCTGATGAGTCCCAAAATATTACCGGTTTAATAAATGGTATGAAGGCAGCTATATGACCGCCTCCACGAGCAGATGACTCCTGCTCCCGATGGCTCACGTCCCTTAATGGAGGATGGAGGTAATTGACCCATATCGTTCTACTAGTTGTAGGACTGGGCTTACTCATACTGCTTTGAATAAGACCCTAGTTGTGTACCTGCCGACACACTTGCTTATGAATGCAGTAGGATACGAAATGTTAAACTATCCGTGGCCCCAAAGAAGGAAGATCCGATTGCTTGTCCGCACCCTATAGCGACGTTGACGAATGTGACGTGTGAAGATGGGCTGTGTATCGGGCAAACCAGGGAAGTGGAAAATACACCACAAAGCTTTGTTAGAGTTAGGTGGTGTCTGAGGACATGCCTGGTGTTCATAAATTATTTTTGAGGTGCAGCTATCTGGCTGAAATATGCAAATACTTTGCTGAATTGTGCATCGAGGAGTCACCTTGTCTTTGTGGAACATTTCACCTGGCTTTGCGATCAGCCGAGTTCAGAAAAAAGCTTCGGAAAACATAAAGACAATTATGTCCAAGGCATGGGAATAAGAAAATATGAGCTCAAATGTTTCCCAACACTTGTCCTTGAGCATGTGATAAGAATACTATAAAAAGAATATGTTACGTATTGCCAAGTATAATTGGCCGCCCTGCATACAGAGATTGAAAAATAAAGTCTTTCCTGTGCTCTTGCGAGCAGTTGATTCAAGTCGATTAAATTTCCACGACAGGTGTCAGGGCGTCAGGCATGGGGAGAATTGTTGGGTATCAGTAAATGGGAGAATTGTTGAACAGTGCCATTACATTGGAAAATTAGTGCAAATTGCCTATTCATTAAAGAATTTGAGCAGAACACCTCTAATTGGAAGAATAGGGGCAGGGAATCATTGAGAAGGAACAATTTTGCAAACAGCAATAAAGTCGAGATTCGAGTCCGCCCACCAAGAAATGAAAGAAAGACTATGGAGCAGGGAAGCCATACGTGGAGGAAGTGTGTCAGGAAACAACGCAATGGGACAATTGACTCAGGGCATCAATAATGGGAGAGTTGGTGCCGATGTCACGAAAGTAGAGAATTGGTGTAAGTCGTGGGAGAACTGGTGCTGAATAATATTAAATGTGGTGGAGGTGCAGTTGCTAATGAAAAGAAGATTCGTGCAGGATTCGAAAATGGTAGAATGGTGCACGGAAGTGAAGCTGTATTTGGGATAATTGTTACACGAACCACAAAATGGAAAAATTTCACAGTGGAACTTTAACAGTGAATTGGGGTATGGCGCCACTATCTCAGAGAGTCAGAGTGGCGTTCCCCACACTGGAGAAGTTGGTTTGGGTATCAATGAACATGAGAATTGTTTCAGGGCAATATTGAATTCGAGAATT